>NC_090884.1:44646338-44668838 GCF_036669925.1 Montipora capricornis
AGTGGCAGGACAGTGCCCAGCCAATTTACATGCCCTTACTTATGTGTCAGGCTCGCGTTGCGGTATATACATTAACGTAAGATAGTTTATTGTGCTTTGTTGAGCACTTTCATTTTCAATTTCGTCCGTCAGGGCCTGACCCTTTCGATTTCGATATGCACGAGTTTATGTGTCAATATGCAATATTAATGATTTTCACTTTCTAGGAAAACAGCCCATGAAACCGGAAGTGGAATACATAAACTGTAACGTGGATAAAACTGACCCAAATTAGTCTAATAATGTTTGCTGTATGTCAGTTTTTCCATAGATATTATTCAAAAACTAAAGGGAATGCGTTTAAGTATTGCAACTTTTATATCGCTTCCAGAATAGATTGAAAAAGGGCGGTGTTTTGAAATCTCTTTATCGGGAATTTCACACTCGGTTTCCGGGAATTTCCCTTGCACTACAGGTACTTAAGTTTAAATATCATTTATGTCTGGTCGCTATAAAACAAGAGAAAAGTTTGGTGGGGTTCATTTGCTTTGGATCTTTCGGAGAGAATACTTGTTTGATATATCGTTTCCTTCGATTGGCGATCAACATGAGACCTCAAGAGAAACAACTCCTCGATAAACGGCTGAAGGATTTCATGGAAGAAGTCATCCCAGTTGAATTATTTCCGTACCTGCCTTGCTTAATTCCTCAAGACAGAGAGGAAATTGAGGCGACACAGACTAACCATGGACCTATTTATGCCACGAGAATTCTCGTCGACCGCTTGAAACGAAGAGATGGAGGGTTTGCAAACTTTGTTCAAGCGTTACGGAAGTGTGGAAGCGCGCACACGGCCTTACTATTGGATCCATATTATATGATTAAGGGTTAGTAGATTCTTTTGTTCTTCTTTTTTGTGTTACAAACGTCTGCTTTCGTCAGTACTGATGGTGGTCGGCAACAGTGAAAGAGAACAATTGTGGTCAAAATCACTTTAGCTTGTCAAAAGCTCACTCATGAATAATAATACATGTACGGCAAAAGTCAGTCGTGAATTCCTCAGGGCACCAAAAATCTTTTAGAAGTAAATAGATTAAGACAGCCAGGGAATTACTTCAAATTAATCAAGATTAATTGTGATTTTTGTGTTTGTCTCCATTCACTTAGGCAGCTCAGTGACAATGATCTACTGCGATGGCGCTCATAATTCTTTAGGACGTTACTTAGTACATTTAGCGCCTTCGGAGATGTCATTCTTGAATTCCAAACTGATTCTTTGCAACAGGTCGTATTGCCACGTTCACATTCAAATTTAGTAACTGTTAGCTACATCGAACTGACTGAATAATGATAGTTAAACGGATCGAAGAGAAAACAGACTACAACTCTTATGTTTTACCGGCCACAAACGAAAACAATTGCGCATAAATACACATGATTTCGCTTGTCTTTGAAACCGCACTTGAAAAAATGATCCCTGGTTGAATTCCACAAATTATGGACTCGCAGGCACGGAAATTTGGAAAGTTGTTGCCAATATCACAAAAATGGGCTCCACTACAACTGCTGTATGTCGGAATCGGCCAGAGGTTATGGACTTCGTACTGACAGAAGGATTCGCAGGATGTTGACGATCTCTTTTTAGCGGCGAAAGGTACATTTGTACAATCTTTTTCACGGGAAATCAGTTTTAAGTTGCTTATCACTGTATCATATCCTTACTTTTTTTAAATCTGGGGTACAATACCTTTGTATTTTCTCTTTCGTTTTTCTTTGACAAAGATGACGGCGCGAACGAAGCAGCCCCCGATACTAATGGGTCTGGACCGGCAGATTACACATTGATTGGCACAGCTATTGGTGAGTACCGTTTGTTTGTCGCTTTAGTCTTACCAATAAAAATAGCATACAGGGGAAAATCGGAGAACCCGGAGAAAAACCTCTCGGAGAAGAGCAAGGGCGCTGTTACACTGGGCAATGATTCGTGCAACCTGTTTCGCAATGGCGTTGCGAGACAAGTTGCACGAAAAATTGCCCAATGTAACACACCTTGCAACAGCCAAAAACGTTGCGAGACCAGTTGCAGAAACCTTTGTGGAATGTAGAATTGAGTTCTACTTTCCGCAACGGTTGCATTTGCGCAGTGTAATATCTGCCAAGCAACTTGTGTCGCAAGGGTTTGCGGCACCAACCAATGAAACTGTTCCTTTAACTTCATGTGATCATCGAAACGAGACAAGTTGATAAGTGGATAACACAACCAGACCAATTTCCCATACGATCACTAACAGCCACATTGTTTTTTCTCAGATCTTGCCATTCCTGGAAACCTCTTGCTTGCAGGAGGAAGTGAAGAGCCAGCGTACGATTGTAGTAGATTTGAAATGAGAGTGGCTGAACGCTACAAAGACCGAAAATCTGAGGACAACAAAAGAATTCGAGAAAAATTTCAAAAGGTATCATTACTGAAACAATGAGAACCTTAAATTACCAATGCGGTCTTGGAGCGTTTGGGATAAACGCATTTCACGTAGCTTCTCATCACCTGTATACAATTAGCACATTGCTGGAAGGGACTGGAAACTTCTCACCGGTTTCCTCTCCATTGCTTTGATACACATCACAATTGTCATTATTCTATAAACCTCAGGTACATAGCATTCTTATTTGTAGTTGGAAATGTCATAGTTGCGTTTCGTCCGTCTGCTTTATTTTTCCTTTCGTTCATACTGTCATCTCTCTTGAAGGATCTGAATTCAAGGGCTGTACTGTTCGTTCCAGCTCGCTTTGTTACATAAATCTATGGTCCGATGGCGAAGAAATAAAGGAATCAGTAATTGAGGATAAAACAACGTGTGTAACTTACATTGAGAACCGTAAAAGCAAAGTTAACAAGACTTCATCTCTTGGCAATATCATTCACTAGCGAGCAGTAGAATACAGCGGACTGCTCTTAAAAAAGAGTGCTTTCTGATTATCATGCTTTTCTTTGTTAGCGTCTTCCCCAAGGCGTAGTGTTTGTTAATACAGAGAAGGGATCCATCATTTCCACCTTCCGGCTGTCAAGTGAGAAGGCTGCCAGTGAATTATGGGAAATGTACACTCAAGGGACGTTCCAGTCGATGCTTCAAGAGGTTTTGATGGAAGACGCGCTGAAAGATGACGCAGAAAAGCCAGAAAAATCACTGGAGTTACAACTAAGCCTGGTTAAAGAGCGTTTTGAAAAAATTCGAAAGAAACTTGCAGGTTTGTAAATCGGATACTTCTCCGAGGATCAGCCTATTCAACTTCGGGGTGTTTGAGAGCTGTACTGTTTTCCATACAGTCTCCCACCATTAATATTCATTGGTGATGTCTTTCCAGGAGCCCATGTCTAAGAGCGTACAGCTTCACGGTATTTGTGGAACGGCGTTTTTACAGACCGCGCTATTTTTAGATTGATTTTCCCGCGAAACCAGGCCCTTCTAGCTAATCACAAGTCTTGCATGAGAAATCATTACCCATAGGATTGAGAATAGGCACTCGCGCAAGCCAAATCTTATTTAATGATAACTCGTCTAAAAATAGCTTGATCTGTAAAGACACCGTTACATAGACTTAGTATTGGAGTTGTAGGCTCCAAGTTATGAGCTCCTCGTCTCTCTCAAAATCTGTACTCCTACACAGGCGTTTGGGCTAGTGTGTATAGAAGTAAAATACAAATGACAGGTGAGTTACCCGGCATTTAGTCAACGGGCCATGAAGAAACCCGATCCCTTTTACCATTGGTAACATTTTTACAGCCATTAGTAATCGAGATTTCAGCGAATATCCTAATCGCCCTGCAGTTTCAGTAGAAAAACCGCTTAAAAACCAAATCCCTTTTTCATTTAAGATAGCACTGACATATTCCAGTGGTGCTGGTGTTCAGACAAGAAGACAATTCTCACATCTCGTTCATGCTCAGTCTTGCTGGAACATAATTTTAACTTTTAAGAACAAAATGGCTTAGAGTCGTGATAACGGATTACTTAAGCTTTGTAATATTTAGAGAAATATTACTAGAACTTTTTGTTGAACGAAAAGTGGCAGCTTATGCCAAAAGTATTGTCAAAAATAGAAGAACAGTGGAAGAACAAAACCCTTTTGATGGGTCTGATATTAAACTCCTTCTTCGTTAGCACCTCAAAACTTGACTCAATAATACAAAAACAGAGTCGTTTTTATCAATACAAGGGCACTGTTTAAGAGAAGAGATGGGACAGAAAAAGTACGGATATAATGTTTACGGATTAATTTCGAGTGTTTTTGTTTGCTTTTGCCATCAGAGATTGAACGTGATCAAGAAAGAGAGAGGTCGCTCTGCTTCCCTGGTGAACAAGGTAAATAAACGCTAAAGCGTGAAAAAAATTGCGGGTGCTCTATTCATTCATTTACTACTACCTAAGCTTCTATCGGACTACTTCATTTGGTAAGCTCTACGCAGTACCTAACTTTATTGTGAAAATGGTATTTGGCATAGAGATGAACTCTTAGTACGTCTCAGATTCTCGAACAGAGCGGGGAAAAGGACATAAAAAGTCCCCTCTCATAGGCTTCCTATTGCCTTTATTTGACACACTTTGTTTCCCTTTATCACAAGTCCACAAGACGTCCTTAAATATCTTGTGTTGTTAATCGGACACTTAAGCAAAGTATAATTCTTCAAGGCATTTACCAAAAAGATTCCACGAGATATTACGCATGCGCACCGTTTGTCCTGCTTCAATTGCACTTGCCATCTTGTTAGCTTGTTTGGAAACTGGAAACTTTTTTTTCTTCTTACTGGTTAGGATGCCTGCCTTGAGATCCGAAGCTCCCGGGTTCAGGACTCGTTCTGACCACTCGTTGAATTTGTTCCTTGTAATCCCTAGTTCAACCTCTCCGCTGCAATTGTAAATAGCCAACTGGTTTGCCTCCGTCCAGTTGGGATTCTTAACAGTTGTTGTTGTTCAGTTCCGTCGTTAGATATGAAAAGCCCTTTGGGAAGTGGTCAATTAAGCATGTAAGTTTTATGGACGCCATCCTTGCGGAACGGTTCCGCTTGACGTACAGTGACCTAGAAAAGGAAAGGAACTTTGTTCAAGTGTCTACCTGTAGTCGTTCTAGTGCTGGAGCACTAATTGGGGACACTGTAAACTGAAATTAACAATTTACGCAAATCAAGTCTGGGAGTCGAACCTGGGCCACACTGGTGGGAGTCGAGTGCTTTCACCACTGTGCCATCCCTGCGCCGTTGGTTTGTTAGGGTTGTGAGACAATCCTGTCAATTGGACCAGCAGTTTTACGTCCGAAACACTATGCCGGACAAATCGGCTGTTATATGTCACCAGAGCTTCAGTGGAGTTGAGAAAAGCAGTGACTGATACAAATGCTTTTCATCTTTTTTTGCAGATAATGGAAGCTTTGCAGACGATGCTGACGAAGTTGACATAGAGATTCCTCCTGGTAAGGGAATTGTCTTCTCTTACAAAAAATGGTTGGAAATTCCAAAGTGATCCGAAATAGAAAAGTCAGAAAATGCAATAGAACTTTTCTTAAAGAGCGTAAAGCTCTTAGCAACCGTCAGATTGGAGTATGAGGACGACTACGCGTACGAGTCAGTTTTCAGTTCTGAGCATGCGCATTTCGAAAATTTTCGTTCTTTAAAATGAACGTACCCAGTACAGAAAACCCTTGCTCGGAGTCGTTCTCGTACTCCAATCTGAAGGTCGCTATTAAGTCTCCGTCAACTTACAAGAACTTTTTATGGCGATTTTTAACGTTCTTTCATAGAGCTAGTGTGGCGGTTAACACGTGCGATGAAGCCCGTATTTCAACGAAGTTTTTTTCTTCTCAACTTCCTCTTTATTCAGCAAGTGAACCATATCATGAATAAAACGTCTTTGAGACTTTGCAGTTTATTTTAAAGCTCAATTCAGTAAATCGCCTTTTCAATGCAATTCAGACAAGTAATTAAGAATCAAAATTAGCTATATCAAAGAATGACGTTTCGACGGCTCCATACCATCATTATCAAATGATATCGCTCCTTTTCATTCTTCATTGATTTTCGAAAACTGTAGATATCTTTTGGGACCACCGTAATTAGTCTTCAGAATTGTGCTTCATATGTAAATAAATGTTTTTTGTATGCGAAAGATTTCATACTTAGATTCTCTCTTACTCCCTGTTTGAAATCTTTAGAAATGAAGAATCAACTTTCATCATTTTTTGCGATTCCCCCTACCGATCGATGATGGAGAGAATAAGATGACTGTATTAAGCTTAAAGATAAATGGATGAGGGAATCCTTTAAAAGTATTATTTTTATCCTTGCTATTATTATTACTTCACTGTTTAGTGTTTCTGGGAACCAAAGCAAACTCTCTTGGTGGGTGTGAGCTTGTGTTGAGAAACTATCAAAAGGAGTTGGCAGAGCCAGCCATCCAAGGCAAAAATACCATCATCTGTGCGCCCACTAACAGCGGAAAAACTTATGTCGCTATTGAGATCGCTAAAAAGCACCTGGATTCGTTCGAGAGAAATGCAGACCAGTCAAACGCATCAGGTAAACCACTTATCATCTTTTTTTTGTCTCTCTAAATCATGTCTTCCCTTGGAATAGTCTTAAAGTTTGACATTGATCCGAAGCCGCAAGATTTTGCTAGTTTTCGAGGGCGTCATCTCGGTTGATCGGGTAAATTCGACTATTTTGAGGGTAACAGTGTTTATCCTTCATCGTACCCCACAAGGGGTGAACTTCTGAATTCCCTGTCACATTGGCCCCTGAGCAGAAACGTTTCGATATCTTGCCCTTGGCGCATGCGTAGGCGGTTTGTTGCACACAGACAAGTCTGAATGGTCCTTGGAGTAAGCAATTCCTCCTTTTTTACGTAATGATCGTCGATAAAGAAAGAGATCTTTTCATAATGCGGATATCATTGTGCGGCCCGAATTTACCAAGGTTGTAATTGTTCGACTAGTTAATTTATCATAATGACCGATTCGAGAAAATCGTCATACCTGTCTTACCACACGTGTTAAATAAACTGAGAAACATCAACGTTAACTCTATTTGATATCAAGAAAGGATAATTTCCAGGGACTGCGGAGGGGGAAAGGCTGGTAGGGCTATAGCCCTCCGACATTTTTGCTTGGGTTGATTTTTCAGTGCTCGAGGTGACATGAATAATGCATGAATTTTACCTCTTGAAAGTACTAACAAAACGCGTCTTCTCTTACATATGCGCTCACGAAGATTTTTAGCCCAACCACTTTAAAATAGTCTTTGCGGTTCTAAATGTTGAGCGGTTTATATCAAAGTGCGAGGGATTTGTTGCAATTAGGGATTACTTCACATACCTAGGCTGAGAGTCAGTCAAAACCCCTTTATTTTGCTCATTTGCTTTTTTATTTTTGTGAGTAGTATAAATGTAAAAGTGTTGTCTAACAGGACAATTAACTCAGCAACTACTTAGGGACGTTTTCTTAATATTAACAATGTGGTTTCCGTACTGCATGATCATGATACACTGAATAAAAACGTCGTTTGCACTCGAACTTGGTATATAACACAACTTTAAGAACAAGTTAGAAAGTTTTCAGGCTGAAATAGCAAAAAAATAAAAATAAAAACGTTTAGCTTCAGAACCAAAGTTATACCTTCTTTTAAAAAAGAGTGTAAGTTAGTGTTCTTAAATTAATTCTGGGTAATCTGAAGGCTCCTACAAAAAGGGTTCTCGTAAAAAAAGGAACACATTCATCGTTGCTTCATTGCCCCCTCCTTGGATTTTCTGGCTGATTGGTTATGCTTGTACCTTGTTTTCAGTAAGTCCGGGGTCTAGTGTTTCTACTTAATTTAATCGCCGTTGTGTTTTGTTTTACCACCCGCCCAAAAATTACAACTGAGTTCATCTTGGTTACTCAGTCTCTTTTAAAATTTATTCTATCCATCAGCAGCAATGAAAGCCAGCAAGGAGCAACCAAGGGTTGTGTTCATTGTCAGCACAGTGAACCTTGTTTTTCAGCAAAAAGAGCGATTTGAAGCTTTCCTAGGAGACAAATACTCAGTGGGAGAAATTTCAGGGTCAAATTGTGCGGAGATCCCGCTCAAATTCCTTCTTCAAAATAACGATGTCGTAGTGATGACCGCTCAAATTCTGGTGAACGCACTGAAAGCTGAAGAAAGAGGGAATCGAGTGGAGCTGAAAGACATCAGTCTGTTGTTATTTGATGAATGCCATCATGCTCACAAAGAGCACCCGTACAACAGTATCATGGAGACGTATTTAGCCTTAAAGTCTCAAGCTGGACATCAGCACCGACTACCACAGGTAGAAAACCAGATATTCATGCAAAATAAGACGTTTTCCAAGCCGCCTGAATTTCGACCTGATCTTTGAATTCCATTCTCCAACTCAGAGGGTTTGCCATCCAGCGCTCCTGATTTTATGGCAGACCTTAAGGAGGCTCCAAATACTTCCTCCTTTTTTCAATAAAATAAACATATTCTGTCCTTAGATACATATCACGACGAAATTTAGTATTAAGTACCCATCGCAGATTTCTCACATTAACTTTTCCTCCAAAATAACGTTACCATGGCAATGATATTAGGCATTTCTTTGACCCTTAAAATCAACATATAGTGCCTTTTTTGAAGAAACAGGACGGTGAAATCTTCTCATTTAGCGTTACCAGATAATGTTAGAAATAATCTCTAAAATATTTAAAAATTCAACAAAATCTGTAGGACAGTTTTTCAGAAAAATAAGAATTTTTTCTAAATTTAAATTGACCTAAGCTAACATGCAAAAAATGAAAAAATTCACAGTCCGGAAGCAGAAATATAAACGAGTAAAGTTGCAAAATCAGGAAAAATGAGGGGGTTACAAGATCGGCATTTACGCATGCGTCACCCGCTCATTCGAGTGCACGCGCGAGTGGAGCTAAAGGCCAACACAAACGGATTTAAGTGACGAATAAACCATTTGTGGAGAATTTTCGTAGTTTTCGTGAATAGGAGATGTCTATTTATATTCACATATATAGGAGTTAGAAGAAAGGTGAGCGAAATTAGCGGTATTTGCTTATTTCTGGTGACCCATTTGAATCACGAGCTGAAGCGAGCAGCTTACGAATTGCACTTGTGGCTAACGCGCGCGCTCATAGCTGAAAAACCCTTTCGAGCCTCCTCCACGATTCAAAATGGGTCACCGGAAAAAGACAAATACTGCTAAACGCTGAATGGGAAGATTACACCGTCCCGTTTTTTCAAAAAACACAATATATCTTGATTTTAAGGCTCAAAGAAGTGCCTGATATCGTTGCCATGGTAACGTTACATTAGAGGAAAATGTGATGTGAGAAATCTATAATGGGTACTTAATACCCTTGCCAAATTTTGTCTTGATATGATTACGCTAACTGTATCTAAAGACAGAATATGTTTATCTGTTTGAAAAAAGGATAAACTATTTCGAGCCTCCTTAAGTTGCAGACTGCCCCTCCATCTGCTCTGGAATTTGATCTTTTTTGTCCTTTTTGGTTCTGTTATGTTGTCAACAAGCTTTTCAATTGAATCAGAAAGGGAATAGAAGAGGGGCCATTAAAACAGAATACTACAGAGTAGAATAAGACAGTGCCGCTATAGAGCGTGCGAACAAGAGTGCCCTCTACTATAAAAGCAAATACTGATTCAAAAAGAGTGTTGTGCCAACCAGAACGACAATTTGTCATCAATCAATCAAAGAAAGAAAGAAGAAAGAAAAAATGCATGAGTTATACTGGCAACGGCCTTGATCGGTCTGTATGGGGATAAACTCTGCCACTGTCTTGCCGTATGGCTCGACAAAAGGAAAGAGCAATGCTAGAAGTATACGCTACGTAAAGTATTTCGTTTGTTGCACGTGAAAAGGGAAATTTTATTCCCGTGTGCACTAAAGTAAATACGAGAGATTTACAGCGGTTTTCAATTGTTTCGTAAAACAAATACCAAAGTAATTACTTCGACCAATCACAGCAAGTGCAAACAGTGCAAGGAACCAATCCAAATTCTTATTAATTTCATGTAACCATGGATAGTGGTCTCTTTACTATCCATGATGTAACTTGCTAAAAAGCGCGGGAAAAATAGTGCGTGCAAGTCGCAATTGGTTTTTGGTTTTCCTTTTCATTGGTTGATAAATTGGCGCGAGATTTTTGAACCAATCACTAAGCGTAGCAATTGCAATCGCGTAATTACTTTCGACAGTCATTTGAAAACTGATCTAAACAGGATATTTAACAATTACTCTACGAGGGCGGGCTGGATATGAAGGGATAGATAAGCGCCATGGTGGTTATAATCATTTTATATCCAGCAAGCCCGAGTAGAATAATTGTTTTATTAAAAACTCCAGGATCAACAACTCTTCCATGTTGATTTTAATTATCTGCCTCGGTCAATTCGGGTCCAAAACGGCTTTTGTCGGCCATTTTTTCTCAGAGCTTCAAGAATGTTTTCAGTTCGTTTTACTGCTGACGCGTTCCTTGACCATATTAGGTACAGCAGGTATATGAACTGATAGGCTGTGTCCGGCGAGCCAATGAAAATGCTGGGAATCTGATATCCGTAGTTCAGTTTTTAATAAGTTTACTTATCTACCGTGTTTCTCGGCAGATTGTCGGGCTGACAGCTTCCCTTGGTACAGGTAAAGCTAAGAGTCGGGAGAAGGCCAAAGAGCATATCATTCTTGTTTCTGCAAACTTGGACGCCGAAGCCATTTCAACGGTGAAGGAAAATCGGGAGGAACTCGAAAAATATGTCAACATCCCTTCGAGAGAAGCACATTTTGTGCCCAAAGATGAGCAGGATCCATTCGAGAAGATCATCTCTAAGGTAATTATTTGTTCGGAATGAGATCAATGGAAGAGCTATGCATCTCAGTTTTAACAGGGGTCGAAAGTTGAGTTGCATGGTATTGCCCGTGAGTTATGGGCAAAATACATGTTTTCTTTCTTCAATGCAAAGAGTTCGAAATTTGGGAAATTGGCAGTTCCCAATTTATAAAAGAGACTTCGAAACCACTTAATTACACTGACATTCCATCTAACCGCTTAATGAAAATGTCGTGCGTAATCATAGGACCAATGATTTATTATTACTACTGAAGGAGATGAAATTTCAGAATGCAAGAAGCATGGATTTTGCATTAACGATTAAAAAATCAGCAGATAGACGTTCTGGGAGCGGAAAGAATTTTAAATGTTCTTACGAAAGGACACAGACAGGACAGACTTTAAATGTCCTTTACGAAAGAACTTTTTGGATTAAGTTTTGTGGATAAAAATTCCAGGCATCTTTTCCTTACTGTTGGTCATGTGTTTCGGAGAACTCTTCTGGACGCTACGGATTTCTTTTATTTGTATGCATCTACCAAGTTGTGTGTGCTCTAAAATAGGTAGAGAAACAGCAAGAAAAAGTTCGAAGCAGTCTTTAAAACTCTGAAATCCTGATATCCTGGTTCATGTGTCGCAAAATTAAATAGTAATTCCAGTTCTTTTCTTGGAAAAGGTCATGGGGAACATTGAGGCTCAGGTAAAGAAGTTTAAACAAAACAGTTGCAAGGCTCCGGTAGATAAGGGGGGTCAGCAGTATCGACAATGGGTGGAGCAACTCTACAAAGATTCAGTGGCAGAAGGGGATAGATACTTAGTGACCTACACAGAACATCTCAGAGAGTACCACGTCGCGTTGACCTTGAATGCAAACACACGTATGAAGAACGCCAGGAAGTACCTCACAAAATACTTTGAAGCTTTAGACACAGACAAGTTTACAGAGACTGACAAGAAACTGAAACAGCTTTTCCACAAGGCAATGAAAGTGCTGGACGAACACATCACAAAATATGGTGAGCCTCAAAATCCGCGATTGCTTAAACTCAAAGAATTGATTATGAAGAACTACACAGATGTCCAAAGCCGACAAGATAAAGAAGAAGATAAATCCAGCAAAAGCAGTGGTAAAGGTAGCGGTAGACATGAGGGAGGGCAAGATGATACTGACGAGAAAATAAAGGAACGTGACGCTGGAAATGAGTTGCTGAAGAACGATGAAAAACAGAAGGAAGAGGGCATTGGCGGTGAAAACGAAGCGAGTGCCGTAGTAAAGGAGACTGAAAGATGCGAATGTGACGTTTCAAAGAACGATACTTCATCAGATAAAGCGGGGAAGACACCTCCTGAAGACGTCAGCGGTCACGCTTCGAAGACACAAGATGGCACGAGCACCGAAGAGGTCAGTCAGACAATTAACGGAGCTGGTGGACTGGAATACGCTGCCAGCGAACAATCGGAAGCTCAAAACGAAGTAGATACTGTGATGGAAGAAGTGAACGAACAAGGATCCGAGACCAACGAGAGCACTTCATCTGACTGTGCAGAAGAGGACAAGGCTCTTGATGAACAGCGAGCCCATCATCCTGAGTGGGAGGGTCCTAAAGGCATTTTATTCACCAGAACTCGCGAGTCTACTGAAGCCTTATTAGACTGGATCAAGGAAACCGAGGAACTAAACGCTGTCCTCAGGCCCGAACATCTTGTTGGTAGCGGAGATGGAAACAGTAAGTCGAGAAGATATTCTTGTAACATTAACTCGCAAAAGACGTACTATTAAAATCGATTTAACTTGTTTATGATACCCAACCTAATCAATTCTCTAGAAATTACACGTGTCTGTAGATATACACAAGCAATTTTATAGCGGTATAAAGCAGGTAAATCAGGAAGAAATACAGCAGTTCTGTACAAACAAAACGATAGGCGCATGACTAAATATTGCGTAGCATAATAATATACATGAAAAAATTACTCGATTCTGATTGGCTGAGAGCAGTGCAGTTCAAGTGTAACACAGTGCAAAAAGTGTAATGTACCATTTCAAAAAGTGTATTATAACGTAGCGTGCGTGCTAGTCCCACACAAATCCAATTTAGCGACTATGATGTATTTCTCTTCATGTAGTAACCCAAGTTATTCTCGCATTTTGATTGGTTCTTGCGTATGATCTCTTAGAGGACGGGTCTTTCTGCACGTACCGGAAAGCATTGTGTTTTTGGTCGCTAAGGATTAGTCTTTATTTGGAGTTGTTTTGTTTTCTGTCTTTTGTTTCTTTTGTTTTACGTAATTTGTGCTCCAGTACCTGCAGAAGCTGCATAGAGGACAGACGCACGATTGACTTCACCATCCGCTCTTATGCGAATAAAGTTTAATTCTTTATTATACAAAACAAATAGATTCCACGTTGCCGTGCGTCTGTTCAGTAATAGATCACAGAAGACGTCAAAATGTGGTCAAAATCTTGTTGTTATCGTTGTTTTTATTACATTTTGTTCAACCTGCCGAAAACAAATGAATTACATGAAAAATCAACAAGACAATTGGAATAGCGCGGAAAATAGTAATCCGAATCTCATTTTTAAAAATACAGCTACACTGAACTGAAAATATTCAAAAACATCAATCACGCATTACTTATAAACTCATCGGTATAACTGTATTTGCAAAAAAAGTGAATTTAGCTTGGTGAGGTGGGAAAAAAACCCTGCACGTTTCCTGGAGTCCGTCATCAGCAACTGCGCTGTGCGTGGCAATGTGAGCTCGGCATCCTTCTCTACAATCCATTTTGACTATGTCTACATTTTCATTGAGTACTTTGACTTTGTTTGCCAACGTTTTCTTTAAATGAAGAAGCGAATCCTTTGTTTTCAAAATTTAGAAAAACCAGATGAATCGTTCTCGGTCGATTGTCGCTCAACGTGCTCAACTCAACTTACTTGTGGTGTGTTTTTAACCAGTCAATAGGATCGTTTGTTTTCCCTAACCTAGTGCTGTGAGAACTTTGTAGTCAATCTCAAATAAAACGTGTTATATCGCCAAATTTATTGTCGCTGTTATAAAAGAATTGGTTCATGCTTTTAGCTGTGCATATATCGAGTTATGGATGCACTTGGGAGTTTGCTAAGCACTCGAGAAGCTAGAGTCGCACTCGGCTATCGCCTCGTGCGACTCTTACGCTTCTCTTCTCTCGTGCTCAGCAACCTCCCGCGTGCACCATTTAACAATAGGCTGAATAGCAACAGAACGGGAACGTCAGTGGCGACGTGGCGCGCACCAAAACTACCAATGAGAATTTAGAATAGAGAAGAAAAGAGTGGAGTCTATTCTATTCTGAATTCTCATTGGTGTTTTTTCTGCGCGCGCCGTCTTCACTGAAATCCCCGCTCCTGCCTCGTTCCCAGACGTCTCTCTTTTTTTCTAGGAACAAGAGCGCGCGCAAAGGACCAAGGGAAGGGGAAAAGGCGAGAGACGGCGTTTCACCTCTCTCCTTTCTCCTTCCCGTGATCCCTGGCATGCTCGTTCCCAGTTTCTCGTGCTTCTAGCTCGCCTGCTTCTGCTTTGCGACTGAAATCGAAGCGCCTGAGGAGGAGGCAGTCTCTGCTTTGTTGCTAAATCAGCCTAATTATCCTGCGAAATCGCGCGGAATATCGCTGTTCACAGAGCCCTCGATATTCGTCGTGCGTACTCAACGTATATTCTGCGATATACGTAATTTTGTGTGTCACGGAGAAAAATGGTAGTTTTTCCAGCTTTTTTTTTTCAGTAAACGTAGAAAATTGTGTTTTGTCATCAGTGTGTTGAATAATAAAACTCGATATATGCACGCTAAGCAGTGAGTCAGTCAATCAAGCACGGGCCCTGGATGGCGCAATTTATGGCGCAGATTTCCCTGATTGCGTGGCCGAACACAATTTCCGCGCGCTCTTGCTAAAAAATAAACATGGCTTCAATACAGCAATCATTTCATTTGCTCAATGCATCCGCTATCTGTACTGTTTTTCCTCATAATTGAACAAAGTGTTTTGATGGTTTTAGTCTTTTATGAGAAATGTATGCAGAAAAGGTAACGATGCAAAGAACTCCGCAATTCGCAGATTTTTCTTTGTTATCGAAAGAACCGTCGAACGAACCCAGTTAAATGCATCGCATGCGCAGTAAGTTAAAAAAATGCCATTGAATGCGGAATAGCTTTCTTGAAGATACGCCGATTTCGCGAGAACCACTCGTTAGAATTTCAGGAAATTTGGTATGAAAATACGTTAGGAAATAAGTGACTGGGGTACTCAAAAAATTTTGAACTTTAACAGACGAAATTATAGATATTCCATTGAACCTTCAACGATGGATAATTAAAGACCTCTCTGTCAAAATTATTATTAAAATAGTGTTTACTTGTGAACATGCAAATTATAAAGAAAATGTGACGACCAGATTTTCTGCAAATCAACATAACCGATTTTAAAGGCCTTTTTATATTTATTCATGTTGCCATGGCAATGGAATATACGTCAGCTTAACTATCAAAAAACCAAAGTTCGTGTTGTTACCATTTTTGGCGACCAAAGGATCAAGGGTTTTAGAGAAAAAGGTAAATGAAACGTGGGTATCAAAAACTGTGTTCAGTCAACTTAACCATCTCAATTTTTTTTTCATGTATATCATTAATAAGTAATCACATGATTTCTACAAAGACTTCAAATTCAACTCGCCCTATGGGCTCTTGCAATTTTGGTCGTCTTTGAAAAAAAATAATCGTGCTTATTTATTCCAAATTGCACTCGCAATCATGTGATTACCCATACAAATTAGATCGACTGTTCTTGACAATTATAATTTAGGCACGAAATAGCCTTTGCGTTGAACCCGGAACGAAAAAACTCGACTGGTTATGGAAACTGAAAATATTTAAGCTTAAATTCCAACCTATGCCCAAGCTCTGTCCACCGGCTCTACCAGCTGAGCTGTCGGGCTCTAAATTTACAAAAAACATTTTAATCCCATCAGATACTGATATTTGAAAATCCCGCGAAATGTGACTTTACACTATCGACGATTTCGATTTGTTATACTTTACTTTCTATATCAGTGATTTTGGTTGATCGTTCATTGTTCAGTGATACGAAGGGCATTCTTAACGAGACGTCTTCATGATTAGTCCCCAAGAAAACACCACAGTGAAGCACTTATCCGATTCAAATATCATTTGCTTTTCAGTCGGGATGACTCAGAAAGAGCAGGAAGAAGTCATCAAGCGATTCAAAACAGGAGAAAAGAACCTTCTCTTGGCGACCAGCGTGGCTGAAGAAGGGTTGGACATCAGTGACTGTAACTATGTCATCCGTTATGACATGATGGGTAATGAGATCTCCTCTGTGCAGTCCAGGGGACGTGTCAGGTAGGTCAGTTATACCGTATACTGCTAATGGTGATAACAAGTTCACTTCTTTGTCAAGGGGTTCATGAATGGCGAAGTCACTACTAAGGGGTCTACCAAATTAACTAAGCACAAATAAATCAAATGCTAAATTTAACTAGGCAAAAGGAAAATCAGACGACCGGGAGTAATTTGGCCTCTTTTAACAAAGTAGAAAATAAAATAAAAAACTTTATAGTTGACTTAAACCCGTGCCCCATTGACAAATTGCAAATTCTTGCGCTATCCTTGTAGTCGTGGTATTACGTACAGTTTTGACTGGTGTATCTCATTTCAAAATATTTTCACCCCTCTTTGAAGAAAGCAGAGAATTATTTTGGAACTGGACTACTCAGCGGAGCACCATTCCATGGTACATTGATTGTTCAATCTGTTCAACAGAGCAAAAGATGGCAAGTACACCGTGTTGGTGGGTCATTCAGGAGCTAAGAAAAGGGATACCGCCAACAACTTTCGAGAAATCTTAATGACCGACGCCCTCAATCTAGTACAGAACATGAAGTCAACGGTGTTCATCAAGACGGTATGTATGCCTGACATAAAACTGTCAATGCTGTGATGCCTTGTAGTTCCCTGTGAAGATCTTATCTCATGAACAAGCCATTGCAAGAGTTTGAGTAACAAATAAGGTGACAAGCTGTGATTTCCTGAAACAACAGAACTTACGAATCAGATGGAAATGTTCAAGAGCTGCTTCAAGTTGCTTGTTTGTGAGCCTAAGATATTATAGGTCGTATTCTTGTGCAAGACAGTTCCTCAATCTCGTTTCCTTGAGTTATTTGTATTTTTCACTGTTCCAGGTCAAGGAGGTTCAACGAAAGATTATCCAGGATCGCTCTCTCAAGAAGCTGGTGCGTGCCAGTCAGAAGGCAGTATTTTTACCAGATGACGTGAACTTCCTCTGTCGAAAGTGTGCAGAGTTTGTATGCCAGGCACACGATGTCCGTCGCATTAAAAAAAGTTACTATGTTATCACAAACCGTGACTGTCGTGACAATAAGGTAAAGTAGCTATAGCCAACTCTCAAAGACTGCTTAACACTTTAACAATGTTTTAAAGATTTGCCAACTAAAGTAAGTTGTAAGAAAAATGTACTCTGTGATGAAGTCTTTATATTTAAATACGTATCATGTTCATGAGGAGAACACTGTAAAAAGGTCGATGTGGTCTCAGCACCAGAAAAGGGCATATGTCGTTGGTCGTAGATTAGAATAATCAATACTAAATACACGAGTACTAGTTGGAAAAAGCACTCCAGTGAGGTCGTTGCCAGGTGGTTTTATCCATAGGGTTCATTAATTGAAAATTGCATTTCAGGTCATCTTTTAAAATTCGTCGCATCTGAAATGTCTTTTTGTACCTTTATTGCAAAGGTGGACATTAGAGAACATCCTAATCCGAAGTCAATCGATGGTATCGAAATGAATAAGAGGATTTTCTGCAAGAAATGCCATGAAGACTGGGGGGTCACTGCTCTCATTTGTTCCTTTGAATGGCTGTGCATCAAGATCAACAGCTTTGTAGTGGAGTTCCCGAAAGATGACAAAGGTGATTGTCGCCGGAGGATCTTCAAAAAGTGGAAAGATCTGCCGTTTGCTATTCAAGAAGCTGAGCTGGAAGAGGTTCTACAGCTAGGTGCCGACAACTCGGAGACAAAAGACTTATTGGACCTGGACTTATGAAGACAAGGCGCAAAATCTCTCTTGACATTAAATAAAATATCCTCACAGGCCGTTATAAATTAAACATACTTTAGCTGACTGGGAAGAGTATGCCATTGAGACCATAAAACACTTTCTCGTGATGTCTGTTACCACCGAACCATAACGAATCAATTTAAAAATGGATGCATCGTGGTGATAAAGGGTTCGATTCTAGCTAATTGAATTAGTCCTGACAGATTAAAAGGCTAGTTTCTCTCGCCTTGAATGTTTCACGTCGGTACATTGCTTTGAACACCTCTAACATATTTTAGACCTTTGAGTTACTAGCTTTATACTGAGGCCATTTTACGATTTTTAGTCTGTGAGGATGAGAAATTTGGTTCCCCCAGTATTAAAACAAACGGTTTCATTTCATATGTCGACAGGATAGATATAGGTGTATACTTAGTAGATGCTAGCAATAAAGTTTTCTCTTAACTTCAAAGACACGCGTGCTTCTGGTATTTTCCATGTTTCCTGAGCAATGAAGTTAACTTGATACAGGCTACTTTTAAAAGCGTCACAAAGTGTCCCCTTACCTGTCTGCTCAACCTTTATATCGCTATTTTCAGAATGCAAGCAATAAATATCACTAACGAGTCCTTTTAATTTTGCTCTCGAAGTAAACACTAGTTCACCTCGATTCAACTCTAACCAAAATTCGTGGTGCATCCTACAATATGGAAGGAGCTTTTAAGGATGGGCGTTGTGCACCAAACATGATATGCACCCGAAAAGCCTTTACCCTGGCTCATCCAGCTTAAATTCAAGGAAAGGAAACGAATTTGAAGGACAGTGAGACCTAAAACTACGAGCGGCATTTACGATTTATCAACAGACGTTTTTGAAACCCAGACTGAATATTGTGTCCTGTAGATGGCCTCTTACAGTATAACCTATCAAGGAATTTTTCCTGCTAGGTCCTGTGTCTTAACCTATAGCTTAGGAATTAATTATTACGATCAAGAACTCCTTCTTTTGACATTTCCAATAAATCAGTATGACAAAAATAGTACAAAACCGTTGCTGAATTTATCTGTTCTTAAATCCGTTGCTTGCCGTTTCGCCTTCGGCTTTTTGCATAAGTAGTTCTTGGTATAAAGACAGCGGTATCCTGTAAAAGTGTACAAGTTCCAATTTTGACTTTATCCTCTTCTCCGCAACTGCCGCTTATCTTTTTTCAAAGGATTCCGAATGTCCTCTATCCAGCGAAAATAAGGTGCTACGCGCGTGAAAAAATTATAACGACCCTTGACCCCACATCCATCGCCCCAGCTCACAAGTCCGGCGACAGTCCAACGATATTTTCTTGATCGGGAATCGTAGCGTTCACGCAGAAACGGTCCGCCGCCATCTCCCCAACACGAATGTTTGCCAGGCTTGTCACCACCTCCGGCGCAAAACATAACAGTGCTGTTAAATGCCTCTTTGGTGCTATTTTTGCAAACCTTATTTGGTGAGATTGCTAATGCTATGTGAACAGTAATCTCACTTCGACCTTTCTTTCGGCTCTGTTTAGACTTCTTGTCTTTTTTTGAATTCTTTTGTTTTTCTCCCCATCCAGCGACAAAACCATGTTTCCCTGGTACGGCCAAGTCCTCATTCATTTCCGGCAAACATACCAGGCTGACGTACTTTCCAAGCTTTACTGTTCTGTCCAGCTTTACAAGGGCTATATCATTTTCGTGACTTTGACGTTCATAGTTGTCGTGAATAAAGATTTTTGACGCTTCGATGATTTGTTCAGGACTTGTCTTTCTGTCTCCCAGATGATGCCCACCTGCTTTGATAGTGTACCTGTGAATAATCAAGAACAATAGTCATCAACCACTGGTGAAATAGGCAAACCTGGCAATTCATCTTTACACTGGCCGCGTTCTATTAGAAGACTTCTTACTCGTACAAACGCCCATTAACTGTGTAGCCCAGATTGTTCACTCAAAAGCCGGATAATTTCATCCTTTGGATAATTAAGTCACTATCCAAAAGTTTCAATCCAATCTGTGCAAAGAGAGATTTTAGTAGTTGCTTACGTCACCTTGAATATGCACACTCTAAGCACAGGCTTAGCTAAAGGGCTTGTACAGAGACTTAAGCCAAATTTAACGTGAAGCTGGCTGTTATGCGGCCTGGAGTCTTGTTGAAAAAAGAGCAATTTTTGAGGTACATACCACCTGAAGTGAAGTTGGGTGAAGTTTTATTTTATGAAGGAAGCACGTAATTGCCATAGGATGATGGACTTGTAGCCCTCAATAAGACTGGACCAGACCACAACACCGGGAACTCCGTGCCCTGCTTTTACTTCCGAAAGAGTTTTTTTTTAACAAAGGTTTTTACTTGAGTTTTCTGCTCTCACCAATTTAATGACCTGCTGCATAGTAGATCGGGTTCGACTCAGAGAAAGCAAAAAACTTCCAACGATAATTTCATGGCGGTATACTAGGGCCTTTGCTTTTCTTACTTGATATTAATGATCTACCTAACTTCTCTGAGTTTTTAACTTTCAGGATTTTTGCTGACGATACAAATCTGTTTGCCTCAGTTCGCGATTTGATAACTCTTGAAATATTAATAACCTCTAAATTAGCAAAGTCAAGGAATGGTGCGATCTTAACAAACTTTCTATAAATTACACCAACACCAATTATATGACTATCAAATCATCAAGGAGAACATGTGGAAGAATACAAATAAAATCACAAAACATGGATGGTTCGTGCCACCGGGTGTTATGATCGATAACTCATTAAGTTGGAAATGTCACATCTCTTGAGTATCTCGCGCAATACTGGCATTGTTTCAAAATTAAGGCATTACCTTTCTATTTATGAACTCAAACAAATCTATTGTTGCAATAGCTTAGGGCAGGGCTTATAAAACGCACCTACAAAAATTCCACACCAAACAAAATACAGTCCTACGATTAATGTTTTTTGCAACTACATATGGACTCTTCACAGAAACTGCGCTCTCCCTTATCTAAATCTTCTGGACATTCTAACAGTAAATAACGTTTACCGTTTCCACACTCTAAAATTTACTCATTTGTGGCGTAAAGGGCTTCTGCCTAACGTGTTTGATAATCTTTTTAAATATGCCAGCAGCCGGCATACATACTTCATACAAGATATGGATCTAAGCAAGCCGCGTCCTCGAACCAACATGGGCAAACAATTAATGTTCTCGTTTCAGGTAATAGATCTCTGGCGCGATATTCTTCATCAGGTGAAAGACCTCAATACATCTTCCTTTCCTAAAGAAATCAAACGCTATTTTCTGTCAGAACAATTCTCGAAAGTAACCTGAATAGACATTTTATTATTAACTAGAACTCAATAATGCTATAGTTCTTCTCCCCTTGTCTCTCTCCTTTTTATTAAAACGAACTTAAAAGAGCCTTAGGGGCTAACTCACTCACGGTTCCTTTAGCCTCTAGGCTGCAAATAATTAATTACTATTCCTTGTTATCCTATTGTAAAATTGTGATGTATATAACATTTTTAAGTGTGAGTCAATAAAGATTATTAATGTTCTTTTTGTTGGAGGTTGATTGGAAAACGAAGAACGTATTGCAAGGTGGCAAAATTCGTAAACAACATACCTGGACGCTGGACGAACGATTGGTCTCCATGTTTTGGAATAAAAACAATGAGCTGCAGTGATGACCCATTCCTTATGAATCAGCGCTCCGTTACACACAAGTGAACCTTATAACAAAAAGAAAAAAACATACTATTAATTTAAACAAACCGTGTTATCTCTCTTGCAATTACTTGGAAAGAAAGAGACAAAGCCAGCTAAACGGTTGGGTATCACTTGGCGCGCCCATGGGCCATGGATGGTATATAGGCTCCATGACAATAGCTATTGGCAAGAAGCCGCTTCTTCTATTCAATTGTTTATATATCCAGATTTCTCAACATGTAAAATGTGCGTCGAACTCAGAAGATTCCAGGAATTAGCATTTACTGAAACGGTAAAAGTTATTGTAGACAACTGTAGATAACAGGCAAGTAAACAGCCACAATGAAACAATTTTCCTTGGTTTTTGGCAAGACGAGAATTTCAGCCTCACGTTGGTCGTTTGGCCGTAAAGCCAATGACGCAGCACCACCGTGGAGAGATATCGCAGAATCGATCTACTGTAAATGTGGGGCTGTGTCGGTGGGTGTCTGTTTGAAGCACGGCAGTTCCGTTGAAGTTTGGTTATATCAATCGAGTTGATAAAAGAGATTCGACTACCCTAGGGATATTATCAGCTGATTCCAATCGGTATGACCAAATATCCAGGCCGTGGCGCAGGTAAAAGTGTGCTTATCAGGCCTTAGGTGCGATCACTGCGCCGTGTATTTCCAAACTGGACTCACACAACTCTTGTCGAATATCCTCTTACCGTCCCAGTAAATATTGATTTGCCAGGGCCACACGCCACTTGTTGCCTTGTTGCCACGCACATTTCGTGATCTTGGTTTGGTTACACTAATACCGCATTCTGTAGGACCT
>NC_090884.1:44673838-44678838 GCF_036669925.1 Montipora capricornis
ACAAATACACTTAGGAACGAAGACTGCAAAACAGCCGTATTTTTGCGTTGGACGAATGCGTCTTTTCAAGCGAAAGGTCTGGAGAGACTTTGAAAACGAAGAGTTGGACTGGGGAGAGAAGGGCGTGTGAAGCTCGTGTAATTCGCGCGATAAACTTCGAAAACCGACTGTTTTGCAGTCTATTCGGGACGTCTTTTTTAAGAGTAACAATGTGGTTTTCTTATTGCAAGACAAACCGCTCGCCATTTGTGAGTTCATGTCTGCCTCCTCTTTAAAGCGAATTCAAGTGCGAAGTTTTTGTGATGGTAATTAGTTCTACTTTACATATGAATGAAAACTAATTTTCATAACAACAACTTCGCACTTAGACTCGCTTTGAAGAGGAGGCAGACATGAACTCGGAAATGGCCTATTGCTTGTTTGAACTATTAAGAACTAATTACTCATGTAAAAGAGCAACCCCACTTACAAAATAATCAGTCATCAAAATGGCATATGGGATTTTTCATGGGATACTTCAAAGCCGGAAGGGATAGACAACACAAAGGGCAACAGGTAAAATGACTCAAACGTAACTATAATAAACATTATTGATCGGGAAAAATGTTATTGCAAAGTTTGACTGGTTTCGAAGATGGCAAATAGCTATATGTTAAATTGTTGATCAAACATATCACTTTTTCTTTAATCGGGCTCCTATGAAACGAAAGGTAAGACTTTTGATCGAACACATGGGAATGGAATAAAATCCCATGGATTTAGCAATGTCCTCAAGAATTTTTTTTTTACTTCATTTTTCTATACGTTCCTAACATCCGAGCCAGAGTAAAGGTCAGGAATATTTGAGAGGTTCGCAATGTCTCAGCATCGATGCTTTCGCAAACATAATCTAGAAAATGAGGTAGTCACAGTTTGTTGGTGATTTACCGTAGATGGTTTTTTTTATGTTTTTTAGGCGCCCCCAGCCACGGACCCAGTAGTGAAATGGTCAGTGTGCGATGGCCGAACGACATTAGTGATATCTAACGGGCCGGGGTGATGTGCAATGCCCTGCCGGGTAAAGCCTGAAGGAGGGTACACCAGTACGATTTTCTTTAACCAGCTATGGTTTTCTTTCACATAATCCCCGAGTAGCTTAACAGCTAGTGAAGTCAGTAAACACAGCTTGGACATATGGGAGGGAACATTACCTCTGTTTAACTCCTGCGCAAAACCGCTGACGAAACAGACAATCAGCCAAGACAGCAGCAGCCTCTGCGATCAGAGAAAAAAAAACTGGCATTTACTCATCACTAGTACTGAGAGTTGCATGTTTCTCTTCGGCCGACCATGCATTTGATATCCTCGGCTATTCTGCTCACTCGTCTTCCTTAGTCGACATACCCTTGGAGGAAGGGGGCGTTATAGTTTTTGCCGAACCTGTTTGTTTAATTTCTTATTATTTTCTTTGGTTGGTTGTCAGTCAGTTTTCATTCCTCTCACCAATGAATTTTGCTACGTGAAAACAAAGGAACGTTTACGCCAACATTTCCCAAATTTATACGGTTTGGATAAGCATGTCGAAACCAGCTATGATGAGCTCCTTGGTTTTGACAACATTTCTTTCGTCTATCATGCGTGAAAATCATCCTGAAGGTGTCACTTACATACTTTTGGATACACATCAACGGTTAAGTTTGTCATAATAATCACAACTTCGTTAGTTATGCGAGAAAACTTCGTATATTCATTAAATCCATTGCAAAAAAGGACGAGGAACTAAAAAAAGACAGAAAACTACAGGAGAGGGATGAGAAGCGTTTGGTTTTTAGATTGCCAATCTCCTGACTTGCTCTTTTTCAGTCAGGCCGTTTTTTTAAAGAAATGTTTCCAGAAAGAAAGGGAGAAGAAGTGGTATAAGGGGCAGGCGACATCGAAATAAACGTGGAAGGGTATTTTAGCAGTAGGAGATCATTTCGTAACTCTTCAACGTCTTTAAGTCTGGCCAGCACCTTGAATTCATGAAGGGGAGAAGAGCCATTTAACAGCTCGTCAAAAGGCAATGAGACTTAACGAAAGTTCTTCTTCGGAAATATTTGGCAACCAAAAAAATGTGTCTTATTGAAAAAAAGGCGGTTCCCCAGCCAAAATATCTGCACTTCCCTTCCTAAAAAAAGGGAGAAATGCTAGCTCTGCTCGTAATCGGAACCCGGCACATAAAACAGTTTGGTTTCTGGGGTCGAAATGAAAGCAAAAGGACGCTATGGAATGCTCCTCTTCTCCCTTAATTAAGTTATATGGGCTCCGTAGAAAGCGGCTACATTGCCAAGAGGGCGCAGAATTTACCCAAAAAGATCGCAAAAGGCATCTCTTAGCTTCACGAATAGCTTGCGTAGTACAAAGAGCTTATAAACGGCGGTGGCCTTTGTTGGACAATCAGTAGATCTTCGTTGCACAGATCTTAGCGTGATAAACACATCCGTCATCTTTTCGGACTAAATCCTGGCGTTATCGACAACTGGAAGGGATTACAGGCGGATAAGATAGTAAAGAATCATATCTCAGTTTTACGCCTGCGACTTCAATGAAGTGAAGGAAACTTAGGTCAAGGGATCAGCTTCTGGGACCAACAATGGTCTTGTGGTATAAAGTAAATTACAAATTGTTTTAATTAACCCAGATCAAGTTTGTGCCTTTGCAACATGTTGAGGTAATGTAAAAGTTGTCATGCTTTAATTATATTAACGGTTTAAACAAAGATGCGGGATATGAATGACATGAGTATATATACAACCAAGAACACCCCTAAAGATCACGGTTTTCTGACTGACTGATATTAAGATGTTTGCTTTAAGTGGCTAGGACAAAGGATATTACAGAATCTAAAAATACAGTCGTCGTTTATTTTAACTCCACATACACAGTTCAAAGAAAAGAAAAGGACGAAAAAGATGAAAAGCAAAGCCGGACCACACGTAAGCTTTGGCGGTGAATACAGACTTTATCAAGACTTGAAGTCAAACGATATGTTGCTTGCTGCATGCCAAAGACTCGCGATGTCGCGTACATGGCTACTGTAGTCACGTATGGAGAAACTCGGCTGCCTTAATCAAGATTAACTATCTTTTTGTCCTTTATAAAGTTTATCACGATTGACCTACTTACAGATCGCTACACAATTAGTTTGCCTTATTGTCAAGGGAAGTTCGAGGACCAAACAATAATTTGAAGAACAAATCTTGCGGCTAAATGATGGGAAATTTGTAGTCTCTTTTGAGAAACAAGATAAAGCATTTATTGCTTTCAATTGTCAATCATGTGCACCATTACTAAGAGCTATTTAATACAAATTAACGTTAACTGGGCCGGGTAAAGTGCCAATTTCACTTTCCGGATGATTTCCTTTTGGTCGCTCTAAAGTTTCCGACGACATTCAGGGCAGTGTTCCTTAATCAACAGGAAACGTTAGGCACGAAAAGATATTCCAGTATCTGTTTTTATAAGGCGCTTCTAAACAGACTTTGAAAAAATAACAGCTTCAATGATCTCTGTGCGTGCAAGCTAGATTGGTCTGTCGGTCTTGCCAATGCAATTTTGTAGGAAATAGCTTGCTCCTCTGCAGTAACCAATACATTTCAAGAAAAGCATGATACTTTCATCCATTTCAGTTTCCATTCACTTAATTAAAAAACGTAAATTTGAAACAGCTGCTTAGCTATTTTAGAAATGTCTTTGGGAAATAATGGCAGTTTTGCCGGGCTAAAATGTCTCCGAGACAAGAAACTGAAAATAGCGTTTGAGGACTGTTAGGTATGCTCTAACTGAATATACAGATATCAATAAAACGAATGTTGACAAGATCCTCTATTATTCGTAATACTGTTTATCTCTCTGTTTATAGCTTTCAGTGTGGGCTTTAACCCCTGATGTAACGTAACACTAACAGAATAATTCAGTTTGAGCATTAGTTTAAGAGTGGATCGAAATCATTCATTTCTCGTTGGACGACGTTTGTCTATCGCGATCGATTTGATGTGTTCGACTTCTTAAAACAAGGTGCTTCAAAGTTAAGCTTTTGGTTAATCGATTGGGCAATAACTCACGAACACTAAATTATTCATTAAATTAAGCACGTCAAAAAGTGCGATTCTCCATCTCCAAAGGTGGGCTCGCTCTACAAAGATGGGCTCTCTGTCTATTCGGAGAAGGTCGTTCTTAAACACGAATGGGATACAAGTCAGTGTACCGTTTTCAGGCTTAAACATATCATAAACATAAACGGCCGAGATACGGGCAAACGTTGTGGAGTGCGCAGCTTTTTCTTGGTAAAACAGGGCTTCAAAGGTGCCATGCACTTTCTCAAAGCTAATTAAAGATTGCTTTTGCGACCGAAAATTAAATGGATATTTTTTAGAGAATTTTCGTCTTGTACTCAGGAATATATTACGGGATCGACAAAGACTGAGTACTGAAGATCCATCGTCGTCAGCATAAGTTTTATTTCTCACGAGTCAGACGCATTATAGACAAACCCGCCGTAAAAAGCTCGTTTCGTGGACCACTTCAGTTCACGTTATCCCTGCTGTTTTCTAGATGTAAATATAAACACTGCAAAGTGGACAACTTCATATAAATAGATATTGATCAATCATTCAAATGCCCCAAATGGTGCAACAAGGTCAGCACTGTCGCTTATCACAACATTGTATACAAAAAATAAACTTTTTCGATTGTTTAATTGTTCTGAAACATTTTAAGAAAGCTGTTTAGCTGAAGAAAAATATTAGTGAAGATTTGTACTTTGCAGGTTCCGCATGATAATTCAATGCCACGAACACAAAACGTACCGTGTATAAGCCGTCATGGCTAAGAACGAGAGACAACCAATGCGGACATACTGATTCAGTTTTGCTTTTCTCTAAAAGGTGGAAAGCGATAGCACTGGGGAACCTAATGGCGCACCAAAGGAAATTAAAATGCTAAACAGCGTTTTCCGGACTGTAAGCGATAGTGAGAACTGC
>NC_090884.1:44686338-44701338 GCF_036669925.1 Montipora capricornis
TTCTAAGCCGCATCAGTACCCCTACTAATGACTTGTTAAGCTGAGGACCTTGAACTAGTTCTTCATTTAGGGCAGTTCCCTCACATCGTGCAGCTGCATCATACACCACCCTTACCCAAGAGTAATCTTGTTGGGGGTTGGTCAAACCATTGACGGAATGCATAAATGGCGGCCAAAAATGTATTCTTTTGTTTATGTGCTAATGAGACTCACTAGCCTCGCTCTTAAGCAACATTTCTTTTGTATTTTGTCCATACAAACGAGGCTGGTGAGGCTAATTAGCACATAAACAAAAGAATATTTTATTGGCCGCTTTTTATGCATTCGGTCTATGGTGGGGTAGGTATTGAGTGTGGTTGCTTGTTCGGTGCGCGTCTTCGTCCGACAATTTGACTGCATAATCCTTATCTATGTATAGTCAGTCATTCATGACTGTACTGTTTTGTCCAGCAAATTCAGGATTTCGCTGAAAGTGCCTTTTAAGCTTTTGTAGCCTTTTCTCAGCTCGAGAGCGACAATTGAGCAAGTCAGGGTTGTCCTTTCGCCACAGAAGACCAACTTCATACCTTCCATCCTTCAGCCGGGTCGTTTTCTTCAATATGTCAAGAGCTCTCTCGTCTTCCACACTCTTAGAACTGTCCCAATCCATGCGACGCTAAAGCCCAGGATCTTTAATCTTGGTAATGGAGTTCAATGTCTCACTTGTCCTCAGCGTAATCAAACTCAAAGACTGATATTTCGATCAGAATGTTGTCGTCCTGCCTTAGTTGGCGCCGCTACAGTCCATCTAAGGGGTCTTCATAGCATATGCCTGATTTTGTGGATTAACAACAATAATCAAGAACTATTCTCAAAAGAGTCATTCATTTAAAAGGCACGAAATATCTTATGCGTTTCTCGCTAAATGGTTGAATTTACATAGTATGCTCCTCGCCCCTTCTAGCTCTTCCCCAGAGTTTTTTCCTAGTATCCTTTTTAAGCAGTCTCTCGCGGTAAACTCATCCTTTCTCATTTCCACGCTGGCTCTGTTGTGTGCCGAGGCTTTCAGTCCAATAGACCACACGTAGTAAAAGTATTTTCCGTTCTCAGCAATCAATCACTCTCAATGGAACAACCTTGAGCAGCACAAAACTCCTACCAACGTCCTCCATCGTTGCATTGTTCACAGATAAATTAGAGACAAGGGCCGAGCTCTGATCAACACTACCTTCAACATCCCCAGTGTCATTTATTGTTGGAACATGTAACAGTGAGTGGTGATCTTGTGGACGAGCACAGTCCTTTCCGGAACAACCGTTTTTCTCTGAGCAGCTACTTTGCCGATGAGTATGGGACAGACACCAGTAGCAAAGAGTCTCAAAACCTTGCAAATCGTCTCCGCCAACCTACGCTTTTCGACAGGAACACTGGGCACTGGGACACTGCGTGGACTCACCTGCACACCTTGCAGAGTTCACCTTGACTGCAGTTCTTTTGTCTGTCTTCTTGTTTACCAACAGTTGGGGGCTTCATCTTTCTTTGATTTCCTCTACCTTCAGACACTTGAGCCCCGGTTGCCAACGTAGTGATCCTTGGACCAGTCGATTCTCTTGGGGCCGATTTCTGGGCGTTCTTGATAACACTGAACTTCACCCTTGTGTCGCTTGCTCTATCATACTCAGGGTCATTCTCAATTAGTGATTTTCAGCCCGGGCAAACGGGCTGAAATATCGATGTAATGGCTATTCATTTTTTCAGCCCGGGCTGAAAAAGGAACGTGAGCATGCGCATTGATCGAGTTTGCGCATCTCAGTAAATTTTCCCATGGAAATTTGCGTTTTGCGCCAGGGGTTAAATTGAGCATGTAATCGCAACACAATTTCAGTCCGGTGGGCTGGGCGAAATTTTAGCCCGGGCTGAAACCCACCATGTAATCAGGCCCTTGGGGCACTGACAGAAAGCTCGCGATTATTTAACTAGAAACCGTTGTCAGCAATCAAGCCGAAATTGCCATTCCCGTTGCAATGGAAAGAAAATTTAAAAGAGCTCTTAACGTAACCATTTTCCATCGTTTTTTTTTTACAAGGAATCGTGTTGCTTGTACTCTATCAAAGAAGGGAAACTGATCCTCCCGGAAATTAAGCTTTACTTCCCTTTGCTTCGGTTTAAGAAAATGTGGCTACGATTGCGAGGGAAAATCAGTAATACTAACTACCAAAAAAACATCAAGTAGCGTGCAAAAAATGGGGGAAGGGATCTAAGAGTAGGATAAAGTTTTTATTTTCCTTCGAAATTTCAGTCAAGAAATATAAGCTACGCCCTATTTTCTTATTCTGTTTTTAAAATAGAACTTTAAATAGCGCATGCAAAAATCTCTCTGAGTGCATCAGCTCAAACGTCCCGAAACGCGTCAAAACGGGCTACTTGAAAGAAATACCGGTATCATCATATGAAATAATATTTTCATCCCAGAATATTTAAAATCTACCACAGCATACGATAATGGCAGAAATGCATAATCTCATGTCAACCCTTCCCCACCCCTACCCCCAGGGTAAATGAAAAATATAACATACTCCTTGTACGTTTTCTATAAGATTTAAAATTCTCCGCAAGTCCCGTTGTGAACTCAATTAATGTGATTGAAATTAAGTCATTTCCTTCTTTTCCAATAAAATTAATATCCATATTTCTTAACGGGGGTCTATTTTATAAAACGTTTACTAGTAGTACGAAATACAATTGCAAACGTTTTTGACTTTCACCGCGGTCTTAAAAAAAACTCTCTGAATAATAATAATAATAATAATCATAATCATAATCAGCCAGACCACAATTCACATGAGTCCTTCGTCAAGAAGGTGGAATGATTCAACTTTGTCTACAACAGAAATATATTTATATGGTCATATTAATTAGTAATGGGATTAAAAAGACTCTCCACCCAGACACTTCCCGGCTCAAAACGTCTCGCGCTGGACAAATGAAATAACCACGATCATGAACCCATGACCCGGAGCCTAAAACTCCCATACTGGGCCTATGTAACGGCATTTTTACAGACCGATCTATTTTTAGACTATCTTTTCGGGAAAAAACAAAGGCAGTTCCGGTTCGGTGACCCTATGACGTTAGCTTAATTCAATCTAAAAATAAATCGGTCTGTGAAAACGCCGTGACACGAACACAGTAGAGTTGTAGGCTCCGGGTCATGGGTTCCTGCCACGATAAATTTCGAATATTTCTTAAACTAGTCAAAGCTGACCCAATTTTGCGATGAATTTGAGGCTTTTCGTTGGTTATCAGCCTTGCTTTGTGCATTGTCAATATCAAGGTTCATTGTCATTTCATGTTTGGTCTTGTGCAAATTATCATAAGGTCCACTGCCTCTCCTAACATCAAGCTTTGCCAAATCCATCGTTCCCAAATGATTATGCATGGTTACACTGTTTTCTTGAAAGGAGATTCCTTTCTCGAGTCACTTTCAGAGTTCACACTTGTGTTTGAGTTTCTTAATTCGTTTGTACTGACGTTAAGCAAGTTAATATCAGATTCAGAGAACAAAAATTCCTGCGCGTCAGTTGGGAGCGACGCCACTGTGTCTTGCAACAACGATAAAGACACTGGCCTCAGAGGTGATATCGTATCACTAGGCTGCATATGCGCAATGTCTAAAATAGCGTCCACAGAACCCGATGATTTTTTCTTGAGGGACGCTGGTCTCTTAGGAACAGGTGGTTTCGGTCGCGAGGGAGATGACCGACTGCGTTCCAGCGATACATCAGTTCCGTCAGAGTTGCGTCTCTCCGATCCAGTCCCAGGCACGCTCAAATCATCGCGTCCCTCAGTGAGGTGAGTTAACTCTTGTCCAGGAAGAGAGAACTGAAAAACAAAGAAAATGGCGCGGTCAAGTGGTTCGGGCTTTCCCCTGAGTTGTCCCGAGTTCTTCTCCGTTACTCTTAGCAAAAAGAAAAACAGGAAGCACCTTTCTGCTGCCTCTCTCAATGCTTCTATTTAATTAATTTGAATCGTTATTTTCTGACACAGTTTCACTAGACGAAAGCTTGAAAAGACAATGAGAGCGCTAAATTCAAATGTGAACTAGACGCTCAGTGAGCAAAAACTGGGTTGCCTTTGGTACTTGTTTGTCCTCCTCCTCCTTTCGTACTCATTCTCAAACACCCTACAAATTATGAATCCGGAAACGAAACTCTAATTGTTTTTAAGATAGCTTCTTCTTTGCAAATAATTGTCGCATAAATTAAATTTGGTCAAGAACGTAAAGATTCACCCACATTCGCAGTAGATAAGCTTAAAGAAATATTGTTGGTTTTCCAAATTAACTTCATTTTACACCAGAATGACTAAACAGCAAGAATTCCTGTTATTGTTACGGAAACTGCTCCCATATAAAATTTCAACCTACGCATGCAAATTTGTTAATATTTACACAACACAATGAATCCACAATGACAGAAAATCTCATAAAAACCTTTCCAAGCCAAAATTTTTTTTTCATATTTGCTATTAGAGGCAAGAAAAATTCTTCCTATTTCATTCCGTTCGTGCAAGCAAGCAACACTCTCTGTGTCAAAAACCAGACGCAACTAAACAACTTCTCACCGGAGTTCAGAGATCACGCCCCTTTCCGAAGAACCTTTTCCTTGAAGAATGAAGCATAAAATACACGACAAGCTTTCTTTCAAACACTTCTTGACTGTCAGAATTTGTCACATTTCCAATTATCATTATTTTACCTGAAGACTGTGCAGAGTGAGTGCAAATGAATATAAATTGCCAGAAAACAGAGATCGGACTTGAATAAACACAGAGGCATTCAAGGTAATCGATTCCTACAATGAGTTTGCTGAACCCATATGCAAACCAGACAAAGTTACCACAGAATTTGCCAGTTGGTTTCAGTGTTGTATATAACATCACAGTTAGCGAAATATTTAGAAATACAGATCACTGCTCGACGGCCGATTGAAAGATGCAATTGTTGTCGAAGTCCATTATTCGTCACTTTGAAGATTCCTGATGGGACTTTTCATTGCCGGTCTTGTTTATCGAATTGACTTTCCATTCTTAAGACTGGATCGCCATCATGATAATGGCAACCCAGTAATTAAGAAACGCTTCTAAAATCTTGATACTTAAGAGGTTTATACTGAAGTCTTTCAAATTTAACATTGCTTTTTGTAATTAAAGAGTTCCATTTCCCATTTCCCTTCTACATGTAAAAAGTGATGGTTTTTGACATAAAAAGTATCACCTGAATCGTTTCCTTGTTGCATTAAAAAAACATGCAGTCACACACAGTGGGACCTTTTCTTGAGTTCAAAGGGGCTCAGTGTGCACGGCAGCGCAGTTCATTTTGTGTACTTTATCAATTAGTTATTGCCTCTATTCGACTATGCAACTTAAAGATAACCAAAAACAAATTTCTAGTTTCTAAAGAACTTGTGGTGCTGCGTCGGTGGGAGAGTGAAACATGAAAATTTGGTTTATCAAACGAATTTGATAAAATGACAATTCCGGCCATCCTTAGACCACGGGAACACAGAAAGCCGGAAAAATCTCGAACAAAAAATTCATCTCTATATTTCCACCAGTGGCAAAGCTCCTCCACACCCTCATAAAAACCAACAACACCCACAATTCCTCTATTCATCTGACGAACGACTAACGCGCGAAACGTCAGCTTTCCAAACCTTTCACGGTGGTAATTCGACTTTATCAAATCGTTTGATAAAACACACTTTCATATTAAAGTTAACCAACACAAATCAAAGCTTCATGACAAAAATATCTAGTGTCAGACGAGCATACATAATTTAAGCTACAAACCACAGAGATAAACTTTGTCGAAAACTGTTCGCTGAACAGTTAACAAAAAACCCAACAATAATTCCTTCTTCTAATTTTCCCTGCCTCGTATTTGCTGTTTTATTAAAACCTTCCTTAAATGTCTTAAGCAGTTATTGCTACGTTTCGCTTGATTTGGTTGCCAGTTCTCAGTCCTGAATTTGGTTAAATGCCGTGACTGTCGAGACAAAGCCTCTTTGCAGCCAATAAAAATCTCAAGAATATAACCAAAGGTGGGTAATGAGGCTTCTTAAATCAGATTATTGGGTTCATTTCCTACTTTTGGATCTCGCAGCCTCTGGAGGTCGAGTGGAAAAAAGATAATCAACCAGTTGTTAGGTATAACTAAAGAGACTAAACTTCGATTTCAAAACGCTTTGGCTTACGACGGCTGCCTCAGGTTACATCGAAGAAGGTTTTAGAGTTTCCTATAACCAAATTCCTCCATCAGGGTATCACGTTCGCTACTTTGCGGTGCGTGTTACATTAAACAAAACAAGTTCCGTTTTAACTATTTGTTACCTTTAAACTCTGGTTCTGACGGGTCATCATCCAAAGAGATAAGTTCACCAACGACGGGGTCTCCATGAGATTTGGGTGCATGCACCCCGTCTGGAGTTAGGCGAGAATTCCGATGTCGATAAAGCAGATGTTCGCGGACGCCTTTCAGATGAGTAAGGAAAGGATCGCGGCGGAGGTGGCCTGGGAGGCTTTTTCAGAGAGGACGTCTCAAGTTTCATTCTTTCAAACTATATAAAGATAGCATGAAACGAGATTAACGACCTTGTAATCAAAATTATCAAAACCGCTGTATCTCCTCCCACGCTCTTTGCGTTCAACTTCTTACCTGAACAAAAAATTCCTACCAAACATTAGACCAAAATAAAGCTAGGAGGTTGTATCCGCTGTACATTGCGTCTTTTTTTGCAAGCGCTTTAGGTTGGAAAACAACACTTTACGTCCCGCTTAAGTGTCACAGTTACGTCTTCTCTCTGTTAGAGTCTTCAGGGTTTGTTCTTATTCTTCTTCCTCTTTTCCTCTTCTTCTTCAGTAGTATTATTCTTTTTTTTTAGTTCATCAGCATGGAAAAAGCCATGTTTCCTGCAAACTTCAGGCTATCTGCTTATTCCCTTTCTCGGTTGCCTTCGCAGTTCTTACCTCCGTTGGTGAGACAGTTCGTCGTTGTTAAACCGCGGGGAAAGTTTGTACAACGAGAAAGGTCTGACCGCAGTTGGATGGAGTTAGCTCTCTTTTGATCTCCTCCCACCTCTTCGCCTTCCTACAAAACATAATCAAACAAAAGCATCAAGGATTAGAAGGGCGCAGCGTTCGATTCCTTTTTTTTTTTCATCGATAAAGCATTTGAAAGTACAGATGCATATTTTGGGGAGAATTTTCTTGTACCCTTTTGTGGTATTTGATCTTTGATCTTGCGGGACAAGCACGAAAAACCCGAGAGGGGTAGCCAATCACAGCGTGGGATTTGGTTCATCTTGCCACGCTCACGGAGCTAGTCAGTATCATAAACAGTAATACTTGGTTCTCCACACTTCGGCGCCAACAGGTTCATTTCCATTCACTTCGGATTTCATCTCTCATTACAAACAGAATTTGAAAGTTTTTCAACAAACTTTCTGGGGCAGTAACCAATAATAAAAGCAGCGATTTTGATAACTATTCGCACGTCTTAAATAAATACCAATCAGGATGGTGTTACCTTTTGATTTAAGTTTATCCTTAACTTCAGCAAACTGAGATTTCAGTCCAGATTTCACTTGTTGTAAAGTTACTTTTTCACTCCTTGATATGTTTTCTTCATCTTTTTCTTCCGTCTGATCGAAAAAAAATACAGCAAATGATTTGTGAGGAAACCGCTATAGGGAGGTAGGTCCAAAACTGACTGTCCCCTTATTAACTGAGTTCGAGGGTCCGGTGCTGTAAGTTACAGAGATATTTTTTCCGTTGATTTCTAGCCAAAGCACGAAGCGCGAAGGCAATGATAAATCAACGGGAGAAAACGAGAATCAGTAACTTACAGTGAGACGGAGAGAACCATGATAGTAAAACATTTACTATATCTCTGAAGTAATCAGGCGCGCGGTTAAAAGGAACCTAATTGAAGTAAAACGGGAAGGTTCAACCTGCCACAAATGATAACCATGCGTCAAAAACCGAAAAACGAAACAAATCTTATAGGTTTCTCAAAATAGTTTTGCGAGATTCAAACAGTTTCACAGGATTGCTTTGCATAACGACAATGAAAAACTCCCTCGAAAATGTTGCATCAAAGATGTGCGAGAAGGTAGCACTCCAAAAGTTCAGCAATTATCTACAACGTAACAGCCTCCTTAGTAAACATCAAAGTGGTAATCGAAAATATCACTCGACAGAGACTCTAATATTATGATCAGTGATTTCTTATTAGATGCTATGGACAATAAGAGACTGTCAGCCCTGATAGTATTAGATCTATCAAAATGTTTTGACAGTATTAGCCATTCGACATTATCACAGAAGCTGAGCCTTGTCGCCGCAAACAAAACCACGAAATGGTTCAAGAGTTACCTGTCTGACAGAACTCAAGTGGTCCGTATGGCACATCTACATCTCACCCCTCCCTATCACCCATGGCGTACCACAGGGCGCAATACTGTCACCACTTTTGTTTGTATTTACCAGCGATCTTTCACTCGCTCAAAAAGTATGCAATCTCGAGTCCTACGTAGACGACTCTAAGATCCTCTTATCCTTTCCAATCAAAGATGCCGAATCTGCAGAACGCGTTCTTGAAGAAGATTTAAGACGAGTGGCTGCTTGGTGTTGTAAAAATCAACTATTAATCAACGTGAAAAGACCAAGTTCCTATGGTCGGGACACAACAACTACTGCGCAGGCTTCCTAACGAAATCGCGATCTCTTTCTTGGGAAAATAGATCACACCTGTCTCCCAGCGCAAGGATCGCGGAATAATTCTAGATAACAATCTAAACCTATGACAACACATCATCAAATTACCTCATCGTTCATGGCTAACCTTTTTTGTAAAATAAATAGGGTAAAGGTCCTTAATAAGTGTCAGGACATCGTGCTATAATCTCAGGTGTTCTAATACTTTACTCCTAACTATGCCATCAGTGAAATCTAAGGCACGCTAGGAGATCGGGCATTCACCGTTGCAGCGCCGTCATTGTGGAACTCTGCCTAGTGAGCTTCGCTCAATCACTTGAGTAAATGGTTTTAAAGCTCATCTTAAGACCTTCTTTCAGACATGCATATCCTTAACAGAGATTTCCATAATACTTTCGCTAACTATTTATCAATTAGTTTTTACATATTGTATATATTTTTAGTGTTTTAGTAGTCCTTACCATATTTTTAGTTAGATATTTATCTATTATTTTCGTTCGTATTTATAACTTAAGAATGCTCATCTGATCACAGTCATGTTAGATGTGTGCACTAGAAATGAATAAATTATTATTATATATTATTATTATTATTATTATTAGAACAGTTTGATAGGAACACACTACGCACGATCATTTCTTCTCTAGTCCTAAGCAAGTTGTTCTATTGCTCTACAGTTTGGTCAAAAACAATGCTGTTCCGAATTTCGCGTGCAGAATCAACACAAAAAACCAAGAAAATTGAGCGTATAACACCTGCGTTACGTGAAATCAAATGGCTACCAGTAATGAGCATCTTCAGTACAGAGCCACTGTAATGACGTTTAGGTGCATGAAGGGCCTGGCCCCCACATACTTGTGTGAGTCTTTCCGAAAGCGCAAGTCTATTCACTATGATCATAACACTAGAAACAGAGAATAGACCTAATCGGCTAACTCAATGTTGTACCCAATTCAAACCTTTGGGGAATAAAACGTTTTGTTCCAGGTATTTCCATATCATTAAAATATGAATGCTACATTATCATGCAAATACAGTAAACAAAGAATCTTAGTCCCGGGAGATTTGAATTGGGTACAACATTGAGTTAGCCGATTAGGTCTATCCCTTGATATTCGTCCAAGTAAGACGAAGTCCGGCTAGCGACGTTTCCTCTACAGAGCAGTCAATATTTGGAACAATTTAGACAACGACTTTAAACAGTTATCTTTAACATCATTAAAAAAAATGAAATGCACATGCTACAGAATTATTTGAATGACCGCGCTTTTTATAATTTTATTCATTTACTATCAGAATGTGCTTTGCTGCTTAGTATTGAAAGCCCCTTGGGGAATGCTAATAAAGTATAAATGTATGCATGTATCAAAATTTCAAATTCAGCGGGCCGAACAGCGACCCTACTGGAGAATAAGGCCCGCTAAATTAGCCAATCATAGCGCGCGTACTGTCTGAGAGATATAATAACGTGATATGTCGGGTTTGCTATGGTTCCTCCCCCCTTAAAGGGACACTATCATGATGACTTTACTGTTTTTCGGTCTAAGTATAGGAAATCGTATGAATGCTAGAGCATTTCGCAAGTGTAATTCGAGAACTTTTAAAACACCACGAGTGACCATAAATCACGAAATGCACGAGCAAGTTAAGGACGGTGCCTACTAATTAAAGATTTTTTGCCCCGGTGTTGATTATGCAGGAAATTTAGATATTAAGACGAGATTTTTTTGAACTTCGAGCATTGCGCGGCCAAAAATACAATAATATCTTTTGCCGCCAGTCAAATCAAGTGTGTTTTCGCGCCGGGGAATATTTTGATGGCCGCCACAGTCATTTCGACTCAGAAAAAGTCCTGTTCCCTGGCTCATTTCTAACCTTTGTCGGAAGGATATAAAGCATTTTGTGGTAGAAAACGCCTAGGATGCAAATGGGAGATTTGCTTCAGTAGACTTCCCATGAGATGCGAACAATTGCCTGCCGTTTGGCACAGAAGTTATGGCTGATTCTGACGGTTTGAGACGGTTTACTGTCGATACTATCTTGCCAAATCAATTCATTAAAGGTATGTAATTATTTACTTCTATAACCTAAGTTATTTCAATAACAATTGATACTTTAAAACTCTGAAATCTCTTTGAAAGGCTGTGTTAAAGCACAATTAGCTAAGGGTCGAGCGTTAAGCCGGTCGAGCTCAACTTGCGTTCTCCAATTCATTGAGCGAGATTTTCCCTTGAGAAAAAAAAGCTCAAACGAGATTATTTTTGAACTTTATGAACTGCCAACACTTCAAAATGAAGGTTTTGACTTCACCTGTTCTGTTGAAACCGTAATTTTGTTAGTTGTTTCAGCGTAAGCGGAATATACATCCTTGAGTTTTATGCGTTTGGGAATTGAAAATAAAATACACCGTTGTGCGAAACCCAATTTACTTACCTCTTTCTTGTCAGGCTACGCTGCAAAATCTTGTTGTACCAAGGATTGCACGTCTTAATTGAAAGTTTCTAGATGTTGTACACTTGATTTGAGCATTATTTGCTTTAAATGTATTTGAACCGGTTGTCTGATCTCGTCTCAAACTTGCAGGGTAATGCATTTCTCAACTTTAAACATCGCCCTTTCAGCAAGAGATCTGCTTCCATTTGGTAAGTACTGGATTACTGATCATACTATTATTTTGAACATCACCTCTGGTGCTTTCACTTTGCATAGTAAAATGCTTTTGAAATCATGAACTTTTCCAATCATCCGCGATTCCTTTGTGGCAGAGATAATTGGTTAACGAATTCTTTATGGCAGCACTGTTTATCCGCTTTGTTGTAAGTTCATTGTATAGTGTACCAGACATATGTCACTACAATACAGAACGTTAAAGTGCAAGCTTTTCAGTGCTACCTAAATAAATGTGGTTTTGTTTTGAACCAGTTGCGTAATTTTAGTTTGAAAATACAACACCTCAATTTGTTTACATAATTGACATTCGAAACCACTTGCGTTCGAGCTTCCTGCACGTGCGAGCGTTCTTCAGCCTGAAGGTTGTACTTTCATATTTGGACAACAACATTCTTTGCCTTTCACATTAGTTTTGGAAAGTTCACATCATTTCCAAGAATTTTTATTGCTCAAAAAGGTGAAGGTGATGCCAAAAAACTTAAGTTAGACTGCTGGCGTGTGGAAAGAGCAAAGCTGTGAAATGTCCTGTTAGATGGTGTTGGAAGATGTACCACTGTAGCAAAAATATGTTCGTCCTGAATTTTCTTGTACCGGAAACAGTCATATATTATTGTTGACGTCTTTGCTTTGCTCATTAATCCTGGAGTTATGTCTGGTTTACGTTGGCTCCTCAGCATTTCACCTAAACGAGTTAGCAGCTTATCTACCAGGATGAAATACTCCGCGCCAAGTTTTGTGCAAATATTAGAGTCCTGCCTTCTCTGCCATTATTTTGAAATTTCCTGCAGACAAACCCTTAAATTGTACTAAGCTTATAGGTCTAATCTCCAGTGTTTACAATGTATATCTGTCATAAAAGGCAGACTTATTTTGCTTAATTGAACCACAAAACAGGTTGATTTCCTCCTCCTAATAATTCACTCATCCATGATTTTTGTTTTCCATCACAGGGGCCACTTTTATAAGATGAATACTCTTCACTGTCTAGATGATGGATAAATTCTAAGACAAAAGCAATGGTTTTCTGGTGGAAGTTTATGACCATATTGGCGTCTTATTTTCGGAAGTGCTGCTCCTGGACCATACATCTTACTATAAAGTCTAGCTTTTGTTAATTCGTAGTCTGTGCATGGTACTTCTTCTCCTCGACTGTTAGTAAACCTGAACATTTGCTTAATTTCCTTATTTGTGTATTGCTGTGCCACACAGCTCAACAGTTCAACCCATTTGGGACTTCCAGGCCTCTCTCTGGAGTAGCTGAGAGCTAAGCCCTCCATGATGTTAGCATTTGCATTCACTTTTTCCTGAATGGAATTTGAAAGAAGTGAAGACAATGGCTTGCTCCTTTTACTTTTTACTTCTAGTAAGAAACACCTCCTGGAGAGTGAGGTCCGCATGTTTACAATCATGTTTCCAAAACATTGCTAAAGCCAGTATTCGTGCAAAGTACTGATAGAGGTGAAAAATATTGTGATCTTATTTTTTTATTATCAAAGGTAAAGGAAAAATGTCCTGACGTTGAATTAGTCAGTAATAATTACTGACTCTGATCTGATTATTAGAACACAAAAAGAGTACTCTTTATAGCCTGGATTATTTTTCTATTTTAGGGAATAATGCATACAAGTACAAACTCACATATAAGAACCTAGTACAGGCTGAAATTTGGCATTTTAAAAATACCCAAAAATACAAGAACCTGCTGAGCCTGGCAAAGAAAAAGACTCAGGTACTTTTACAAAAAAATCACCCTCGAGAAAACTCCTGTTATAGACCTAATCGGCTAACTCAATGTTGTACCCAATTCAAACCCTTTGGGAATAAAATGTTTTGTTTCAGTTATTTCCATATCATTTAAATATGAATGGTACATAATGCAAATACAATACTCAAAGAATCTTAATCTCAGGAGATTTGAATTGGGTACAACATTGAGTTAGCCGATTAGGTCTATTGTGTAGATGTTTTCTTTGATTGGCATTTTATTGGCATTTTATTGGATTTTCTCTAGAAATATGTTTTCCATAAAGCTACAGTGCAATACTGTTTACATATCTTATGAATAAAATATAGAAATTTATTGTTGTTCCTCTGAGAAATAAGAACCTATTAAGAAACTACATGTAATCAGCCTGAATTATGAAAAAATAGCCTAAAATATTAGAACCTGCTCAGCCTGACCTCGAAAATTCTAGGTTCATTTGTGTGGGTCTTCACTGTATTTTGTAGGGTTACCAGTAGTAACTTTTACCCTGTTATACAAGCATGACAGTATGCCATGTTTTCAGTTTCGCGGGCTTGGAAGATCCTTGAATTGTGTTCATCTTTTCATTATCAATCCACATAAACTGAAAAACCAACTAGTAAGGTAGAATGTTATGGTAGAATTTTACCATGTGAGTTAAAAGAAGGAAAGTTTACCCCATCAAATTGGCCTTCAAGAATTTCCTGGCAGATCTGTTCATTTGAGGCACCCATGTTTTCAACTTCTGTTTTAAGTTCAGCCACTTTTTGCCTTGCACAGTTTTAAAGTTTGTTTCAAATCCTCCGCTGAGTTCGCTTTGACGTCAGTTCATATGACACTGGGGCACAACCAACTTGATTTTGAATAGAATTGTTTGCAGACAGGGGCTGTGGAACACTTTTGTTTACACTGGGTGACAGGCTGTGCAGCCTTACATAACATGCACCACAGCACCTTAAACTGCTTATGAGGGCCAAAAAAGTTTTCTTACCTTCAGGGAACAAATCATCTACTGACTTTGGGATATGTCCAGGTTTGACCCTAATTAGATGCACGCGGATTTCAATAAGCGTCACGAAGTGTCCCCTTGCTCTTCTCGCCAACTTCAACATCACTTGTGTCTCAGAATACAGACAATTTATGTCACAAAGTGTCCCCCAAATGCTACTCTTTAAGTGAAGATTAGCTGCTGCATTTACCCAAAGCTAAAAATAACGCTGACCTTTACCCTTACCTTATTGTTGAAAATAGGTAGCAAATTGTTAGACTTAAAGGGACACTTTGTGTTGGATGTCAAAATTGGGCGTGCATCTAATTAGGGTCAAACCTGGACATAAGTGGACTGAGTTAGTGACTTTAAATGTTTTAGCTTGTACAGGGGAGTTGGATGCTGAACATCAGAGGCAGATAGTGGTATTCCTACAGGCTTGACATTTTTCCTTTAACATCATTTATGGGACGAGATTCTTCCTTCCTTGTAGGTTTTTTACATATACTACAAGTAAGTACCGGTATTCATGAAGACATTGTTTACAATCTCTGAGGCTCAGCTGGGACTAGTTTCTTTCTTTTTCTTTTTTTTTTTCAATTCTTCACAAAGATCAAACCTTCAATAACTTTTTTTTTTAACTTTGAAATAAGCTACACTTAACTCTAGTGAATTGGAAAATGAAACATTTGTGGCAAATTTTATGATAAATTCAACTCAACAATCGAAATTGAAAGTTGACAATTGAAGCTAAGCTGAACACAATCTTAATGTGTAATTTTAAAGGGGGAACTGAATAGGAAAGACTTAAACACTGGGGGTCTCACGAACCTTTTTACGGAAG
>NC_090884.1:44716338-44723838 GCF_036669925.1 Montipora capricornis
ATCTTGATCTGGACGAAAATCATCGCTACAGCACAGAACTAAACCATTTTTTCCTTATATTATCGGTAAAATGTTTAGTGGAATGAGCTTTTTGTGGATTTGGTCGAAGCGCCAGCCACAGTGTTATTTGTTTAGGGCACGCAATGATTTGTCACGAACCAAAGACAACGCGGGATTGCTCTGTTTCTAAAACAAAAACAAATAGCATGATATCTTTCCCTTTTTTTATTTCGTTATTTCATAAACAGGGTAAAAACAACCATAATTAACCTAGATGTATTTTAGCCAAGCAGGCGCAGCCGCGAAAAATCGTAAAAATATTAAATTTGCATATTAAACTGCGATTCCCAGGTTCTCACAAATGTAAATTGCACGGCTTCGCCGGCCGCGCTCTACCGCTGTCAGAGCAGAGCAATTAAAGCTATAACCAATAAATGCCAAACTCCACATTCCAAATTTTAAATGCCATTTTTTGAGAAAATTGAAATTTGTGCGGCCGCCGGCCGTCACGTGCAAAGTCACGGATTATGTTACATGTGAAATCACATGGAACGGCCTTTGAACCGATTGTTTCGTACGAAGAAAAAACAGTTTCTAAGAGGTTTCGTAAACTGTAACCACCAACATATTAAAATTTTTAGCCGTCTTATCTGCTAGAAATACAATAAGCCAGAGTGCCCAGCCGGGCGACCAGGTAATTTTTCTCACTCGCCCGAAGGCAAATGTTAGTCGCCTTAGGCGACCGGGCGCCGTTAGAGCACAGCCTTGCGCAACTATAATTTTCCATGACTTTCCATGACCGACAATTAAATCCCATGACTTTGCAGGCCTGGAAACTGAAATACTTCAATTCCATGACCTGTACGAACCCCGTTTAATTTATTGAAGTTAGGGGGGAAAAAGCCAACTTTCCTGAGTGAAATATGGCAACTAGGCAGCTGTCCCACTAACACGAGGTGGAAGAAAAACAGGGGATGGAAGACCACTTTAACATTTAGGATATGGATTATGCATGCTGTGGATACCCCACTTCAATCAGGTGCCTGGTAAAAGCTGTCATAGTTCCCTACGATGTTTATAGCTTGGGAACATAAATTTGAACAATAACATACAGTACTTCAAGGAAAACAATTAAATGGTACAGTGTATTTATGTGGACAAGGCTACATGCATGACTTTTATAGTTTATAATGGTAATACATGTAGGACTGAATGGAGTCCAATTCAGTCTGTAATCATACGAGTGATTATCTAATTCGGACAACCATGTAGCAGGAGTCCGATTTCTTCAATCACGAGTATGATTACGGACAGATTTGGATGACACAAAGTCCTGTTACCAATTAATCATAACCATTGCAATTTCCAAGAAAACAAATGCATTCCTTTTTCACTGTCTAACGACTAATGATTGGAAAATCCCCAATTTGGTTGGGTAGGTGGTTGTTGCTATGGTTATTGTGATAAATTCTGTGATTGGTGGATTAAGCTGAGTGCACTTAATAATAATTATGATTGGCTGATGAAACCGTCTGATTACAGCCAACTGTCCGATTTCACTGTCCGACTACAACCCTACACAATAATTAGTGAAAAATAATGCAGTTAATGCACCAATCAAATTTGAGAAAATTGTAATGGTTATGAATTATGTATACATCTAATAATATAACTGCAGGTGGTTGCACAGTTTCTGCCAATGGAAAGTGCAACTTTTTCAGTTTAGTATAGTGACTTCCAACGACTAACCTTTTTCCCTTCCTCAGTCGTGATTGTTAAAGGCGAACCAAACTTTGGAGGTGGTTGGGTTAAAAGACATTTCAATATAAGGACAACTTCACTGTCCTATAATCACATAACAAAGAAAACTATGAAAAGACTGCACAGTTGCTAAAGATGATCAATGTCTCAAAAGTAAATGCTTGGTGAAAGTGCACAAGCAATCCACTAAGTTGATCTCAAGAGGATCAAAATTAATCAAACACTGGTAAACTTGCCGATGACACTTTGAAAACGACCCTAAAGTTACAACAGGAATGTCTTACATAGACTAAGAGACCTTCCCAGTGTTTCCATCTTCCTGTTAGCCTGTAGAGCAGGTGTTGTTTGGGAGGCAGACGCTTCTTCAAAGGTCCAATGTTCGTAATGAGCCGCCATTTAAAAAGCACACAACCATTGTCTTCCTCTCACTGAGTCACCACTGAGTGCATTTTTTTTACTCGCCTCAGGTCTCTGTTAACAGTCTTGCTATCCAAGACGTCAGCCGATAATTCTTACCAAAACCAAAATATGCCTACTTTTCAGGCTATCTTCCTGTCCCATCGCAAGAGGTACAAAATGATCACCATGCAACTTCTTTAAATTAAGCACAGTATATTTAATATACTTGTCATGATGGCCTCAAATTTATCAGTGGCAACAAGAGATAAAGCCACCCTGCAGTGTATGTTCTTCAGCTATAAAATAGGGTCAATATGAAGCTGAGATAAAGAACTGCAGACTGAGACGATTACAAGTTTGACCCCATCTGAAATTCTGTCAGTCTATCAATGCATGATGCAGACAGTAGAGAATCAAAAGTAAAAATCTCCACAGGCAATCACTTAGACATGTTGCTTTACTTGCAAAACAGCAAAGATACATAAGGCGGTAACTACCTTTTTTTCTTTTCCAAAAGGCATCTTAAATTTCTCACCTTATTCTGTCTTTTTAGGTCTGATATCCTGTTCAAGAGTTCATAGAAGACTTTAAACCAAGGCAAATAGCTAAAGAAGAAAGGAAACAAAAACAATAACAATCCAACTAATGAGTGCACGGATCTTCAAAAATTGAAATTTAAACGTTGACAGTTACATTAATGCTCATTCATCTCTGATCTATTACTGAACAGATGCATGGCAACATGGAATCTATAAATTTGTTAAATGGACATGCACAATGCAATAAGACATAGTTTTTTTTACATGTACAGTACCTGAGGATGCAGAGGCAAGTCTTGACATCAGGGGAGTAACGACAAAAACCAAATCTGAATGTCCTTTCAGCATCAGTCAGAACAAAAGTGTAGTGCTGTACAGCATCTCTGAAAGACATTACAATTTTACCTTATTTAAAATATTATTTACTGCCACTGTAAATAATGGTGAAGCCATAAGAAAAGGAGCCTTTGGGTTGCTTTTGACTTAAGTTGGCTTCTTAACCCATGGGAATGAAAATTGGGTGAAACTATTCTGAGGTCTTCATTTTCTTCAGAACACTTTTTGTGTGTCATTCATCAATGATATTACTATTTAAATATTTAATTAAATTAATATTAAAGAAAATATATCATTCATGAATGACATACAAAAAAATTACTTACGAGCTTGAAACACATGGAAAACAAAACTGAGGAATTGTCTTCAAGGCTTCCTGAAATAAATAATAATTTTTATTCAGAATAGGAATTGTTATTAAAAACAATCAAATAATAATAACTACTTAATAACCGAGAGTGAGGTCGTTACGGTAGGCCGAGGTTTGAGATTTTCCCGTAACGACCGAACGGTCAAGGTTATTAAGTTGTTTATTATATGGCACCAGCACCAGCCAGAAAAATAAAGCCAACAAGCCAAAGCTGGCGCAGCGGAAGTGATCATTACATCCGGTGATGCGCGCGCTTCACTGTTCATTCATCGTTTCAAATCGCAAAAATCAAGTGAACTGACGCATCTTTCCATCTAAAATAATCTTTATTTTCGTCACAATTTATTATAGCCGTGAAAAGGTCATGTAGAAGGTTAGGGCCACGTCACAACAAGGAAAATTTTGTCAACATCTCTGAGAATCAAAGGCCAAAGTCAATACGTAAAGAAAAATGTCAACGGCCTCGTGGAAGACGTAAAATGTCATCAGCCGGTAGGTTCAAAATTTCTTTATCGCCCTTGCTTATTGATGACAAATAGCGATAAAATGTTTTCATGTCGCTGACTGTTTTCTTTCTTGTGTTTTCACTTTTTTGCTCCTTTACAAAAGTTCCAATCTCTTCTTGGCTGTTTCCTTCGTTTTCTCTGTCGCCAACTCGTTCATTATTTGTTTCTGTCAAATCATGTCAAATCACCGTTGTCCAGAAATTCGTACTCGTCCGGGTAATAAAATTCACTCTCAGAGTGTTCCTCCTCTTTACTCATTCTCAGCCGCTACAATTTTCAGACAAAAATTAGATGGTTTTTTAATTACCTTTTGCTTTGTTTTCGCAAGCCCGTGATCGGCCCGTGGGCATTACGGGAGAATAATGCCCTACAATTCAGTCACAATTAGCCAATCAGAGCCCACGTTATATCGGCCACAAACACAAGCCATATAATAATAATAATTATTGGCCCATCCTTTACCTACATGTGCAGGTATTTGACCTTAATAAAAATGAGAGTTACAATGTTGTTTTTGTTACTCAATGTTTGCACATACATGTACCAGTAGGTTGCTGACGACTTCACAAGTAGGCATTATCACCCTGTACTGTCATCCTTTTCTGCATAGATTTCTAAAGCAAATTACAAAATTAAATGTAATGTTCACACGCACTTACTTTTTCCTCAAAGTTTGCAGGATGGATGAACTTGATCTCTGGACCTGATATAATAACAAAGAGTTACATTATGTAATGAATAGTTCAAACCCGTCTATCTAAAATCTGTCTGGGTATTCTTTCGTGGCATAAAAATCCCCAGGTTATTGATTGTCGGCACATCATCTTCCCTATAATATACCCAGTCACCTGACCGCATAAGAATTGGCATGTATCTCCCCTGAAATATTGGAAATGAAATTTTAATTTCATAATAATTTCATAATATTTTCATGCACACTGTATTAAGGATTCTTCCATCCTACAAAATTCAAAACAGATAACATAAAAAAAGATGGAATAACCAAAACTATGGTAGTGTTGCTTATACACTGTACTTTCTTAAACTGTTATTACTTGGAGTATTACATGTACCTTACAGTAAGTGGCTTTTGGCCAGCAAGAGAATGATTACACAACTAAAAACTCATCTTGAACCAGCTATATAATCTAAATTAATATAATATGGGGCATGGCTCAGCCATCAGTCATGCTTTAAAGCACAGATCAATCGTTGAGCACTTATGTCATTTAAATATGTGTTCAATAAAAACATGAAAATTTATGATTTTAAATTAATTCAAACATCTGGCCATTAGGCAGCCATCAGAGCATTTTTGCATGTAGCTATGGAAACCATCAGCAACACGTGTAAGGTTACTTAAACCCAATACATACACTAGCTAGGATGACATTAAAATTTAAAATTCTTAAGTTTGGAAGTACTTTACAGTGTATTTCCATTGATGTCCTTAAGTCCATATGTGACCATATCACGGGCTCAAGTTAGACCTTGTCAAGGTCAGCTGTTTTTTTTTTTAAGTTGACCACTGACCCGGGACTGTTTGTTGATTGGATTGCAGGCTCAAGCCAGGTCAGACACTCACACTCACAGCTGAACGAGACTTAATTTTTCGCACGCTTCCTATGGCTCGACGCGGCTACACAGCCATGCTACGTCAGCAAAAGCTCTTGACAGTCAATGCTTTTCGTGTTCAGGTACGGTTTGGAAAATATAAGTTTGGAAAATACAAGAAGTTTTTTTACTCCGCTTGCCTAACTGTTTTTCGATGTGCCTTGACACCGGCAAGAATGTCTAAACATGTAAACGCAATGAGTTCTTGTAAAAGTATAAGGAAAAATATCACCAGCTTGTGTTTTCAGAAGTTTGTTTTGAGCACAAACAGGTAATTTGTTGGAGATCTTGTTTGAAGTTTGTCCTTTCTAGCCTTTCTGGTTCTAAGCCAGGCTGGCGTATTTCAATGAAATACATTGAATTGTAAATGATCTCGTTTTTAGAGATACAGTGGAATAAATAAAATACATCAATAAAACTCCTTGTTTGACCTTGAACCGACAAAGACGATCTGTCACATCACGAGCTATAGTATGTCTGTGATTTCTAATTTTAGTGTGATTCCTATTCACTGGCGTTTGACAGTCGACTCTCAAATGGCTTCTTTCCTTTTCTGTTTGCTTGCTGAGGATTTGCTTGTTTTCTTTTAAAACTCTTGCGATTCAAGAAAAATTAATTGCCTAACTGGTGAATTTGACAGTAGATTGCGCTGGAAAAACCGATATCACACTCATCACTTCGTGATTCATGCGATCAGTCGGTTTTTCAGGTGAAATTAACCGTGGAATTCTCGCTAGTTCGGCAGCGAAGAAAATGTTACATAATTAATTTAAGCAATATCCGGGAAAACCAAAAGGTGGACAGTTCCAAAGACTTTTATTTTCACTAATCCTACAGCCAGTAAAAATAAACAAGCCGAGAGCTCCGCTTTTAGGCTTGGCTAAATCTATATATTATCTACTACTGCGAATATTTTGAAAGAGTTTTGTATATATATATATATCTGTTAATAAATAAACGGAAGGAAACGCATTGAATTAAATGAACTAAGTATCTCAGCGAAGCGGAACTTCGTTTGGAATTGGTGTGAATATATAAAATTAAAAATACAAAAACATCAAGATCACATCACATACAACTAGAATTTACGTCATTTGTGATAATAATCACAATCATTACGCTTATACATTGTATACAAAGTGAGATTCCGATCCAGTTAAACACGATTTCACGGTTGTAATTATTACTGGGTTAAAATTATATTACCCACGCCAACTTTGAATGAATGAAATCAATTACACTCAAAAGATAAACAACTTTGAGGTCATACACAGTATTTTTGTTAAAGCTTGCGGCACTCGAGATTGTGCATTTAATTCACAACAAAATTATGATGTCAACTCACGGACCGGTATGAAATATTCGTCTAATTTAATTTATTTACGTTGCAGCCTTCATAAGTCTTTTAAGACCACCTTTCATTATCAGATTAGCCAGTTTACGCCTTTACTTGTTAGAAAAAAAGGAATTTGTTCAATGCGATGTAAGACACGACACATTCCAGTTTGTACCTTTTCCACTGTCCTCTGGAGCAGAGACTTCTACGAAGCACTCTAAAATCTTGTCCGGGGAAGGCCTAAAAAGCATCAAAATACAAATCATCTTCATGTCCTTTGTCGAACACAGAATATGTTCTGGATCGCACCTCACTCTAGAACCCATATTGAGGGGATAACCGACGTTGCTCAACAACTTTGAGTCGTTCACCCGGCCGCCATGTTTGTTGTATCAGTGATCGCTATGCGCTTGCGTCATTTTGGCAAGGGGACGAACTGTCGGACGAACTTGGGTGCAGCCGGAAAAGGGCCGAAAGGGACGCAGGAGGAGGAGAAAGAGGGTGTTTTTTGAGTCCTCTGTGCTTGCACAAATAAATAAGCAATAATCAGTCGACAGGTGAAAACAGCGACTCCATCCTTTGCCATCCCTTTGCCGTCCCTCTGTCTGTTAACTTCCGCCAATGACAAGAATGGGCGTC
>NC_090884.1:44728838-44738838 GCF_036669925.1 Montipora capricornis
AGATACGTGGTGTATTTTGTCATTTAGTGGTTATCTATTGCCCAAAATTATCTAAACACGGTAACACCTTCAGGGTTAGGCCTAAGGTTAGCATTTCTAAGAGGTTTGGGCTTTTTCAACAGTTACTTTATGACCTCAGTCTGCATATTTTGCGATATTTGCATATTTTGCGATAACCAATTTGACTTGATTTACTTTCATTGTTCATTTCAGTTTACAGTGTCCCCAATCAGCGTTCCAGCGCTAGAACGACTAGACACTTAAGGACGTTCGCGCCAAAATCTTCCTACGGTGAGATTTTCTTCATTTCTCGCCTAGAGTTAGGTCATAAAGTACTTACTCCAAAAATGAAAAAAAAATGGGGGTCACCGACTTTGTTTCGGAGAAAATGGCAGTGGAAAAATGCCTTAATTTCGAGAAATCGGTCATAATCGCGAGATGTAGGCTCATCTGCTCATCCATCGAAAATCATAAAAATAAACTGTTTAAGTGAAAGTTTCCGTGCATAGGTCTTTAGGAGTGAGATTTTAGATAATTGTATGCCGCTAGGGAAGTGGTAAACAGTAGAGTTCATCCTCGACGGGCGTTTTCGTAAGCTCTATCCGTTGCAACCACTACCGGAATTCGATGGCACGAGGAAAGAAAATGTTAAAAAAAAATAACTTCTTACGGTGAGAATTTTTTCATTTCATCATATTTTGTAGATAGTAAGTAAAGTAAGTGATTCATGATTAAAAAAATAGGGGTCACCGATGATCTGAACGAGTAAAATCGATGTGATTTTGCAAAGCTCTTGGAAAATTTCGTTTGTCACGCTTTTGCGTGACCTGTCGGGCAAGGACTGGAACCCAAGAAAGGATCGATCGTTGAAGAGACCAAAGGTTTTTACTGAAAAAAAAAACCTTTCTCGAGCATAGCAACGAAGTTTTAAGCAGGGGTCATCTTCATTTTTTTGGTGTTTTGTATAATATCTCTCCATTGCCGTCATGCTCATCCTCTGGAGTTTGTTTTTTGTGAAATTTAATCGCTGATTGTTTCCACGCAGGTCCGCACGAGGACGAAATACTGCTTAATTTTCACGAAACTTTAAAAACATGCATTCACTTTGAACTTAAGTTCGTAGGGTAATAAAAACATTACAAAGAAACAGCCCCATTAAATTTACGCAACGGTTCGTCCACGAGTTTTCCAAACTTTCAGCCACTAGTCTACTCGATCAGCTGCCTTTTCCAGAGCTTTTCTATCCTCCCGCTCACTTCTCTTTGAAGTTTAATGATAATTCGGAAATAAATGTGCCATTCTTTTGCCGGCCTGGAATTTTTTCCTCGGCGTTTTTGTCGCTATGTTATTTTAACTGATGTTTGAAAAATATTTATGAAAGTCAAGTAGACTAGTGCACGACTGATAAAATCTCGCGAATATCAGTCGCGGAGTAGTCTACTTGACTTTCATAAATATTTTAAATCAATTTTGACTGATCGCGATCTTCTCTGATCCAACGCTGTGCAAGACTTATCGTCCACGGTTTTTGCAAAGGAGTTAAAACCTCAACTTTACTAATGCTCGAAGTAATGCGTGACATTTTACAGTCGCGTTACCTGCGCAGTAAAGTTGCGCACAAACAATTAGCGCGAACGTCCTTAAATAAAGTTCCTTTCCTTATTTTACCCCTGGTCTGCAGTCTACAGTCTGCGTTTTACACTGACCGCCCGTCGCCCAGCAACTAGTGTTTACTAGAGTTTATGATTTCACTAAGGTGAAAACGTCCAAGTGTGGTAATGGTGGGTTAGTCTATAACGCGGAGCCAAGATCAGATTGGTTCAAAATCAGACATTATTTGATCTTCCAGTGCATGGTTTGCAGTATTATAAAAGCAACTTACAAAGTTACAATGCAAGACTGAAAGTTTAAGCACCCCTGCCTTCTGTGTTCATGAGGGATGATCCAATGCTGCACCTCTAGGAGGGAGGGAGGGGGGGGGGGGGGGAGGTGCGCACTGAGGGCAACAAGCTTTTCAGTTCACTTGCACGTGATACTCTCGTAAAATAAGAACCCTTACTTCACCTTTATAGAAAACAAAACAACTCCAAATAAAGACCAATCCCAAGTGACCAAAAATACAATGCTTTCCGGTACCCTCAGAAAGATCCAGAATAATAATTATGCTTCGCTCGCATGGACCCCTTATACGCAAAAAGATGTCAAAGGCCTAGAGCAGGTCCAGAAAATGCTTAAAGATTTGTCTCGGGACTATTGGCGCAGCACCAGCATTATAATGAATATAAGACCTAAAAAGCGTCATAATTTAGACTAACACCAAGTGTAATGCCACGTTCTTCAATACTGCTATTCCTTTTCCCCCTAGAACCATATGGTTCTTAAATTTACCAACAGCTGAGGATGTGCACAAAAAACCATTATGGGCTTCGAAAGCTACTTCGGCTAAAGACATTCAGGACGTTAAAGTTCCATTACATTTCAATAGGCTGTCTTTATTATTTGACTGACTGTAGCAGCTGTTGTACAATGTACATGTAGTTTTTATGTTCTCATATTATTAGCTGTATGTGCTACTTAGGAGCAATGGTCGATAGATGCAATAACTGATGACAAAGATATTTTCTGTCTTAAGTTGCTCTAAGTTCATTTGCCAGCCTGCGCAGGTGCAAGAAGGCCGCCAACCTTGCTTGCTGCTCGGGATGGTGCAAAGCCAAGCATTTTCTGAATGTTCTGTGGAATTAACAACAAAAAGTAAATTATTTTACAGACTGATTTATAGCAGTCTGCAATCAGCATGTCAAAAGTAATTTTGGAAATGCTTGCATTTGCAAAACAAAACAAAAAAAAAATCAGAGGTAATTAATTAAGACCTAAAAATGTAACTGTGACTTGCATTCATCCGTGTTCCTTCACTTAATACCGGCTCCACATATTTTTCATTATACATGTACAGGCAAATAATCTGTTAATTCTACAATGATGGAAAATACACACAGTCATCGAATGCAAATCATTTAACCCATTGACTCCTGATCCAATACACTCTAATGACGGATGACTTTACACATCAACTGAGGGCGTCCTGGAGTGAATGGGTTAATATTTCACCATATTTTTATTAAGTATAAATAAATTTTTATAATAAAGCCGCCATAAGCATTTACCAATATTATAAAAGTTACGTTATAATTGGTTGACAGCCCACCACATGAGTCCCTGCAAATAACTGACAACAAATATTGTTCTGCTCATGCATACTACCGTCCATCTGTGTTTTGCTGCAAATAATATTCTGCTCATGAGTAACTCAGTGAAACCGCCAACAACTGCCAAAAAATATTAATGAACAGTGCTGCATTTCAACAAGTAAATACACTGACTTCAATGATAAAAGCAAGGACCTGATTACAAGTGACCCAATGGATACAAACCTGTCTGACTGACATGGTACAGAGTATGTAGAGGAAGATAAAAGAGCAATCTGTAAAGTCATTACCCATCAGGTTACGATGAGACAAACCCTGCAGCCAAGAGTGAGGAACAAATGGTAGCTTCGCTACTACTCTGCCATCAAAGCTAAGAAAAAAAGCAACATACCGATTAAAAAAAAAAAAAAAAAAAAAATAAATAAATAATAATAATAATAATAAAAATAAAAAATAAATAAAAATAAAATAAAATAAATAATAAAAATAATAATAACACTACAGTAGAATCTTAAAAGGTCACTATGAGCGATTCCCGCGTGCTTATTAAGTTGTCTTAAGAGATAAAGTCTCTTGGCAGCCTTAGTCGTGATTGAGTCGATGTGCGCAGACCATTTGAGATCGCTGCTTATGACAACACCAAGAACTTTAGCAGAAGATACTATTTCGAACTCATCCCCTTCTATGGCGACCTGAGAGAAACAAGGAAGGTGGGGGGGGGGGGGGGGTGTGCTTGAAGCACGTGCGAATCTCCTTGCACTTGATTGGATTTAGTTGCAGATGGTTTTCTTGAGACCAATCATGAATGAAATCAGCCGCTTGTTATAGAGTGCTGTGCTTGGAGGGGGTTAAGTTGACCATTAAATCATTCATTCTTATATGTACTTTCTCAACTTTCTGGGCCCAGTTGCTTAAAATGGATAAAGGGGTTTAGTCTCTAAATAAACTGTGGTGCTGAGTTGGTGGCAATGTGAAACACAAAAATGGGTTTTAAATTAACAGCTGGGTTGATGTAATGGTAAATTGACCACCGTAGAGAAATTTGAAAGCTGACATTTCAAGTGTTAGCCCTTCGTGAGAGTGAATCAATAATAATAATACAATGAGCTAAAATTACACAATCATGTACACTCTAGCATTTTAATACCAAGGAACAGTTGCAGAGAGTTGAGATTTTCTTACATAGAATTAAACATGCCAATGAGGGCTGTGAATGTAAATCCAATGGCAAATATGGACTTCATTTTAACCTACAAGAGAGATGGAGATGTTCTCAAGTTGATACATTTTTGCATGTAGTATTTTCACACAGGGCACTACACAAAATGCAAGAAGTACAATTTAACCTTTCAAGCCCAAACACACAATGATAAAAATGTACAACAGCACTTATGTAATCACCTGAAACAAAGCATTTGAATAATCTTTTAGGGCATTTTATGCAGGGCGAGTAGAATTTAAGCGAAAAAAAAAAAAAATCAAATGCTGCAGGGTTGCCCATGGAAGAGGGGATGATGAAGTCCCCATTCCACAAGTGTACATGTATTATGCATTACTTACCATTGAAAGATCTCTATTGTGGTTTTTCAGCTTCTCTTCGACTCTTTCTAATTAAAAAAATAACCAGACAGCATTACAGCTGTAGATGTACTGTAGACCAAATACGATACTTCTGCAAACAATTATAATAATTTTTAAAAACACTTACCCATTTTTTTCTTCTGTCCTCCTTGCCTAGGTACATCCGATATAGTTTCTTTTCTTTTTTCCACTGTAGACCAAGAAAGAACTATTAACTAATGCAGTTTAAAAGTGCAAGTTAATGAAGTTAACAACATACTAAAAAATCTAACAGCTACAGTGATCAGAATGATGTTATACAGGAAACTTGTATATTGATTTTGTGGGCATGTACATGATTGCATGTCCACTTGTGCTCAGTATCGCAAAACCATTTTTGTATGTCTGTAGTCTTACTGTAGTTCCTTCCTAGTTTAAGTCAAGGAAGCCAAGAGATGTACAGCTTTCAGCAAATGACCTTTGCAAAGATACATGTACATGTGGAGCATTGCTTTACATGTAGATTTAAAGAATTATAAATGCCTGAAGGAAACAAAGGCAAATCAGGGTACATTGTATTTTTTATAAGTCTAAATAACATACAAATGTACTGTACATTGAATCTACAGTATACTGTGCATCTTTAGTGTACTTTTAAATGCTGTTTAAGCAAAGGATTTTTTACCTCCACATGAGGCTCACAATGCACAAGATTTGTTACTCATTAGGAAATACATGTACTGTAGCCTGGTCATTTTAGAGAGGGTCTAGTGCTCTTGGTTTTACACAGTGATACATACTTTATTTGAGTACATAGAGAACACCACGATATAAAATTAATGATTTAAGTACAACAGCAAAAGGGCTAGGAGAGCCAACTCACACTTTTTGCTGTCCTTCTCAACCTCTGCAGTTAATTTTTTGTATTTGTCTGTTCTGTAAACCATCAAGTAGGTAATTCCTTGGGGGGAAAAACAGAAATACATCAAGCTGTGATAAGTACTGTATTATCAATGATGAACGACACAGACAATACAGTGTACACTGTACATGTATGTGATGCCCGAATGGAACTACCGTAAAACAAAATCGAGTTCCAAACCTGTTTCCAACACACAACCCTACACAATCTAGCTGGATGCTCTTACTAATGGGCTACTGGAGACTACAACGTGAATGATGGTTATCTCTGGGCTTTGATTAGAGCCACATCACACAGTTCAAATAGTCAAATCAACACAAAATTAATATGGCTTGTAATAAATTGCATAACACACAGTCACATTGAGCATCAGAGATAACAAACAAAAAGAGCCATTCCTCCAACCCTCCTCAATGTGAGAAATAACGTACATGACTGATTATAACTGTGTACTGTAGTTCACAAGCTGCACTACCAAAGATGACAAGTTTTTTTTATAATAAGAACAATGCATCTACAGGTACAAAGTGGTGGTCAAGGTTTTGAAAAATACATGTAATTAACCATTAATTTTAAAAACTTAATGCATACTTGGACTTGAATATTGCTTGTCGGTGCTTTTGAAATCAGTTCTTCATCTCAAATACTGTTTATCAGCCATATTAAAAATGAGTGCCTAAAACCCGTCTGCCATTATCAGGACGTGCACAATCGATGAAACCGATGATCGGAAAATCAATCGATCAATCGATGACAATCGATGCCTTGTTAGTTAATTGGCATCGATTGGCATCGGCCAATCGATGACCAATCGATACTCACACAAAAGTGATCGCAACTCATCGATTGTCATCGATTGGCGTTAAAAAAAAATTCGGTATCCCACACGTTCCAGCCCACGCACTCGCAGTACGCACGAATGTTTGAGATTTGAATTCGTTCATCGGATTGTTTGTATGCAGTTTCAATCGATTTCAATTAACTGATCGATTGGCATCGATAATCGATAAAAATTGATAATCGATGAAATCGATAATCACAAAAAACCTGTGCATCGATTGTTCATCGATTATCGATATCAATCGATTAATTGGCATCGATTGTCATCGATTGATCGATTGATTTTCCGATCATCGGTTTCATCGATTGTTCACGTCCTGCATTTTGTGATTCAAAAGCCTTCAGACCAGCGGCCTGTGATTTAGAAACTTTGTAAAAATAAGAAGAATTCGCTGCATCTTAATCACTGGCAGTGGGATGAAGTTTCATCAATATTAATTCAAAGAAATCCAAGGGATTCATGAAGTCCAAAGAAGCCTACAGCTACAGTACCGCTCGAAACTATTTGTGCATTTGCCGCGGTTCTGACTAGGTGAAACCGCAGGTTCAATCCCTAGTTTGACCGAGGTAAAACCTCGACTACGGTAACCGAAAGCCGAGGTTTTACCTAGATTTTTTCCGGTTGATTTACGCCGCGGTTAAGAGAGGACGCAGTATGCTAAAGAAATCTGCATATTTTTGCGGATCAATCGCAGCGATAGCCTGCGAACGCAGACGTATTTCCGGCGGTCGTTTCTCTCCCCCGAAAACTTTTCGGGGGAGAGAAACGACCGCCGGAAATACGTCTGCGTTCGCAGGCTATCGCAGCGATAATTAGTATGCGTATTTGCCGTATTTACAATCTGCGAAGTTTGGCACATTCGATTATAATAAAGTCGCATTCATAAAGCGTTGATCGTTTTTCTTTTTCCAGCAAACGACAAGATTTCTAAAAGTTGTTCGAAATCTGTTCAATACAGATGTTATAAAGATCAGCAGAAATTCTATCAAGAAATTTACACGTGTTTGGAAAACTCGTCTTAACGGTGACGCCGCTCGTCTAGCGGCCGGCCTTGAAAGATACGCGATAGTCATTTCGATCTTATCGCCCGAAAGATGAAAGAAAACGATTAACTTTACAAGTAATTGTCAGCCGTTCGAGCAAAGTGGCTCTCCATTTGTTACAAACTTGTCAAGCAGTTTGAATCGAACAGCGTATTTCATGAGCTATCGCTCTCGCTTGCGTGACGGAAGCATGCAGCTTAGTTTATTTACGTTTTAACTCGCCAAATTGGCAGAGGCTTCATTGAACTCGTCTATCGTGTGATCGTTGAAGCATTAATTTAAGTTAATCATAACAATTCAGAGGAATGAATATTTCTGAATTTCAAGCTCAACTGCTGAATTACCTGCCACTTAATATTTTGAATCAGAAATGATCGTAATTAACGCGCGACAAGGAGTGGTCAGGAGTTGCTTAAGAAACTTCGGGAATACAGTTAGGGTTCTTCGCTGGTGTAATCTTTAAGTCATTACATGTTGTAGTAAGGTTTAGTTCAAAGTTAGAGCTTTTCAACAACTATCCCGTAAACATTTCTATTTGGACCGGACGCAAAATTTGAAGCGCTGTTTATTCTAAATATACATATTTCCTGTCGGACCAGTTGCACTGGCGGCGACTTAAGTTACGCATAATCCACACAGTTTTTTAAAAAGAAATGTCCTTTTACCCCTTTCGAAGAACTGTTCATCGTGATAGCGGAAAACTTACAAGTTATTAAACATAAAGATGTAAGAATTAGGTATCATGAAAGGTTATCAACATTCTCTGTTCTCAGCTGTCACGGCACAAATGAGATGAACATATTTAACAGTGCGTTGCATTGCGTTGCGTCGGTGCTGTGAAAAACAGCTTGGATATTCATTCTTTACCTTAGGGAGCTAGGTGTGATAATATTAAACAATGATTTGCAAAGTACCATTGTTTTCTTGCGGCACATTACCGCAATTAAGTCGGCCGCGGCATTCGGTTGCTTTCGTCTTTGCCTCGGTTGCGGTTTTCGTCCAACCTAGGTGATTTTGCGGTAAACACTATCGGCAAAGACGAGGTATTACCGCATGCAAATGCACTAATAGTTTCGAGCGGTACTGTATACATGTACCTTACTTCAAATATACTTAAGTACGTTTCAAGAGAGCACTATTGCTTTGTCTTCAACCCACCTGATGGTTTACGCTGATCTTACAATGCAAGCAGAATCAGTTAAAAAATACAACCACACTTTTGAATTTTCGGAACATGTTTCGATGTTTCAAACATCATCTTCAGCCATAGAGAGTGTAACATTAAAATTTTTTACAAGATAATTCGTCTATGTATATAACTATCAATACAATGATTCTTTGTAGATTAAATGTTCGTTACAAGTACGTAAAATTCAAACGAACCAACAATATTATAGAGAACACAACTGACGTAACGGTAAAAGTTTAAAAGTGTAATGCTAAACTGACATGATCAACTTGTTTGTTGAGTTCGGGTTTCAACCGCTCAATATGGAAGCTCTCCTTGATTTTGAGTTGATAGAAATTATTATTATACTTCTTTCTATCAACTCAAAATCAAGGAGAGCTTCCATATTGAGCGGTTGAAACCCGAATTCAACAAACAAGTTGATCATGTCAGTTTAGCATTACACTTTTAAACTTTTACCGTTATGTTAGTTGTGTTCTCTATAATATTGTTTGTTCGTTTGAATTTTACGTACTTGTAACGAACATTTAATCTACAAAGAATCATTGTATTGATAGTTATATCTATATACGAATTATCTTGTAAAAAATTTTAATGTTACTTTTTTCTATGGCTGAAGATGATGTTAGAAACATCGAAACATGTTCCGAAAATTCAAAAGTGTGGTTGTATTTTTTAAAATATTAGTAACACTTGTGCTATCCAGACCATTTGGAGAATCAGTTAAACACAAACCTTTCAAAGCCCTACAGTAATTCTAAACCAACACTTTACTGAAAAAATTTAATCAGACATCAGTTGCTTTACACCAAAAATACATGTATATAAACACAAGAATGAACATAATTTGTAGATGAATTTAACATACTTCACGAAAATTGGAACGGCTGCCAATCACTTCGGTACTTTCAGTGTATGTAAAAATTTGGTAACAGGTAACCCAAGCTCTACTTACAACAAGAGAATGTATGCGAGATCGTAAAGTTCTTCTCAATAAAATAGATTGTATCACTTACCTCTCTATTTTGGTTTATATGATATAATTTGTATTCTGGGGACTGATTGGTCACATTTTAAGGCGATTTTTAGGTGGCTTCTACTTCGTTAGGGGAAGAAGTAGGATCTATTTTAAAGGACTTTTACGATCACACACACAGTAATTCTCTTACTGTAAGCAAAACTTGGGGTTCCTATGGCTAAACTGGCATGGAGGAGCATGTAACCATGCCCAATGCTTTT
>NC_090884.1:44743838-44783838 GCF_036669925.1 Montipora capricornis
ACCACCAACCTTCTAGTGTTAGTTCTCTCTGAAGGCAAGTCTCTTCTTCCATCTGATTGCCATGTGGTCCTCAGACCACAAAACCCAGTGCAACCAGCACAGATTGCCCTCAGAAGTGTCCATTTGGATACCCTGGAGCGCATGCAAGCCTTCTTGGGTATGGCACGAGTGGCTGCGTACTCACTGTCTTCAGAAATGCAAGAGGTCCTACAAAATGATTTTGTGAAGAGCAGACAGCAAGATCACAGCAACATGACTGTAGAGGATTTTCATCTCTTACTGCTGATGTCTCGACTGATGGCTCTAAGTTGTGGGCAAAGTACTTTGACACCAGAAATGTGGAAACGTGTTAAGGAGATGGAGGCAGAAAGAAGAGCAAGACTAGCGTCTAATTCTGGAAACTAAGTTTCTTGTCTGTGCTTGATTTTCCTTTTCAATAAATTATTAACGCAAGTTAATTGCCTTCATTGTCAACTAAAATCCATAATATGCCATAGGACAAAAAAAACATGTTCATTGACAGTCAATAATACTCTGTTAAGAAAAAGGACTTATCTTCAGACTTGATTGTTTTATTAGGCCACTCAAGTGCAAAGTGTGTTGCCTAGGGCAACAACACTGCTTTTCTTCCCAAATGTGGCAACACTGGTAAAAGTGATCACATCATAAGCCAAACTCAATGGGGAGTGTCAGCTCCAGTTTGAAGTGCTACTTTATGACAGTATGAGAACTCTGTTAAAATGTATACAAACTTTTATTGACCTTCTTGCTCCGCTATGCAGTTTGACCTTTGTAATACCCTTAGGAAGTTTCCTTTTCAAAGAAAAGAAAAAGTTTGATAATGATGTACCGTTGAGCCTTGAGGGGTAAACAACTTGCTCGTTCTCAAATAAAACTGGAGTTACGGTAATTCTGTCAATTGATACGCCTTATTTTGATTGTGGCTAAGTTCATGGGCCTATGAATGGAAGGTGGCTGATGTCTTGCGCAGTAGTTTTTCAATGCTATCCCTAACAACAGTAGACAATTAACAATTATTGGGCGAAGTTGAGAAAAATATTGTGATTTGTCAGTGGCGAGAAGACCGGCTTCGGAAAATGATCTGCGAGACACTGACAAATCACGATATTTTGCGATAACCGAGTTCAATAATAGTTTTGTCATTCAATGACTAAGCTTGTTTTTCACAATTCTCAACAATGAAATCACTTTCTGAATGCTCAGGACAGCAAACTGCCATTTTCATACCAAAGGATGGTTGCAATTATGCATGAGCAGAATATTATTTGCAGCAAAACACTTATTTGTAGGCAGTTATTTGCAGGTGAGGTGGTGGGCTGTTGGCTGATGAAAAGGAAGGAAAAAATACAGTGAATGGGCTTAATGGGCCTATGAAGGGAAGGAAGGTGGCAGATGACCATAGCAAGGGTACGTCACAAAAGTTTTTCAATGCTATCCATAACAACAGTAGGCAGGAATTAAATGGTCTTCGATCATTTCTGGCTTTTCAAATACTCTTAAGACATCGTTTAGCATTCTACAGGCAAACAAATTAGGTGTGACAGACCTCCTTTAATTTGAGATGAATTTCTGCTGATCTGCCATCTCTATGTTAATGGTGGTAAACCAGTTAACATGATTTAATGGCAAATGCGGTAAGGCCCTTATTTAAACCAAATGTCGAGCTGTGGACTGTTAGGTTTCCAAATGTTCAGTTGCATTAAAATCATATGTAGTGTCAGTACCATTGGTGAGGTACTGTTAAATTTGTGAATCTAGGGAAATGACATTCAAAGTCACTGCTTAATGGTTGAAATGACCGTAGATTATAATAAACAACTGAAAATGTTTATAAAATAGTGATAGGAAGGTTCAATGCCAAGAGTCCTTAAAACCCTTGTGGGTGGATTCAAAGCCACCTTAACTTTTCCAACTGTGGTGGTAGCTCTTGAACTACTCAATTGAACTTGTATTGATACACTTTCAATGAAACAACTGATCACACTTCAAGTGGGTTCCTGAGCCATTTTTGGGATGCAAGATTCTAAAGATGGAATGATTTGGAGGGGGGGTGGGGGGGGGGGGGGGAGAGGGGGTTTGGATAACTCTTCAGTTGCTATGGCAACATGGTACAATAAGATAACGGTAGTTCTTTCGTGATATAAAAAGCTCAATAATGCACACATTTTGAATGATTCCCACGTACGATCTAACATAACTGATGTCATCATAAATAGTTTAGAAAAAGCGTTTTAAGGACGGTGCCTACTAATTCAAAGGTATTTTTGCACGGTTTACTGAATATGCGGGAAAAGCAGATCTTAACAAGTATCATTGAAATCCAAAAAGAAAATTGGGGGTAACCACGCATTTTTCGAGGATAATCAATCAACAATATTTGCAGAAAGCTTTAAAATACAAAGAAATGTATGGCATTCTTTGCCAAATTGAAACTTAAGTTATCTCTGAAAAATGCATGGTTACCCCCAATTTTCTTTTTGTTTACCAAGAGCACTTGCTAAGTTCTGCTTTCTCCGCATAGTTTTGAACCGTGAAAAAATATCCCTGTATTAATAAGCACAGCTGATAGGAAATCACAGTATTTCGAGATGCGCAGAACGTATGCGCAATAACAATAGTAGGCACCGTCCTTGATTTAACCCATTCACACCTCAAACGCCCTAGGACGCCCCCCCCCCCCCCTTCCCCCCAGAAAAGTAAGACGTTAGACAGAGTAAAATCTATTAAGTCTCACTCTCAGGGGTAAAGGAGTGAGTTTAACACCTGACTGGCAATATTGACCTTTGATTTTTACCCAAAGGCTGCTTACTTTGAGTGTAACTTCTGGATTTACTGTCCGCTATGCTCACGTTTAAAACTGACCGATTGGACCTGAGGGGGTTGGATCTAGAGAAAGTGACGTCATTTACTCACCAGCTTAAAATTCTAGCGTGTAAATGCAGTTTACTTTAGAATTATGCAGAACACTAGTTAAAGTCTGAAACACACGCATTGCTCTCTTAAACTGGCGAGTCCTCTTTGACGTTATTTTCTCCTCGATCCAGCTCTCTCAAGATTTTACAGGAAAATTATAGGAAAATTCCACTTAAAATAAACAGGTGTCTTTTTTAAATCAAGGCTGAAAACTTAGGTCACTTAGTGCTTAGTTAACATAGTTTTGTAATTCAAAAAACAGGAGAACTGATTTTTTGTTCATAGGTGCACTTTCATTCTTCATTATAAAACAAATAGATTCCATGCTGCCGTGTGCCGGTTCAGTAGCAGATCACAGAAGACTAGTGACATAGTCGGCTATCGCCTCGTGTGCCACTTTTTTGTTCTTACCAAATTTTGACGTCATCTGCGATTATTACTGAACAGACGCACGGCAACATGGAATCTATTTGTTAAATGGATAACAAGGAATGATAAATTGACTAGTCCTTGTCTGCGTGCTATCTGAGAGATGTAATGGAATAAAAACGGCACAAAAAGTATCATGGAACACTTTTAATTCGATTTCTTCTGGATTAACAACAGCGCGATTATTTAAGAATTGACTAAAGAAGTAAAAACTAGCAGGAAATCTTCAAATGTCTTTTAAGTCTTCTCATCAGAAAAAAATCTCTTCCCCTGCATCAGTTTCATTTTTGTCAAACACTAAAAAGCTCGTTTCACTTTGGCAGTAAAGAGAGGACCTCGGCAATGAAGCTGTCTGGCTGTGGAATGTCAGGTAGCATACCTGAAATTAAACAGGACAAGCTTAAATATAACGTACACAAAAACATAACCAGCAGGGTATCCGCATTTTAGGTTGCCAAGAGGCAGATGGCACGCCCACTACGTCAATGCGTGTCCGTTATAGCTTGCCAAGAGGCAGATGGGGCATTTTAACTTCTTTGTTCAAGTCTGAACAACTTATTGTCGTTAAGTAAATCTCCTCAACGCTCCCCCTCCCCAAAAACAATGTTAAGGCTGTTTGCGCTTCTTCCTAATCGATATTGGAGACGAGAGAAATTTACCATCGCGTGTACGGGAAACGTTTAATGGCAAACGGCAGGCTACTGTTTGTCATAAAATGATGAGATTGCAAAAAAAAAAAAAAAAAAAAAAAAAAAAAACCAAAACAAAAAAGCTAGCCTCCATCAAGTCGATGTCCTCAGAGAGAAATCCATCCGTAGAAGCGAGATTACGCGAAACATGGTACCATAGCGGGAGCCAATACTAAGTCTATGTAATGGCACAGATCAGACAAAGCTACTTTTAAACAAGTTTTTAAATAAGATTTGGCTTGCACTAGCCTGCGAACGCAGACGTATTTCCGGAGAGAAACGACCGCCGGAAATACGTCTGCGTTTGTTCGCAGGCTAGGCTTCCACCAGCGATCATTCTCAATCCAATGCGTAATAATTTCTCATGCAAGACTTGTTATTAGCTGGAAAATCCATCTAAAAATAACTCAGTTTGTAAAAACGCCGTTCCACAAATACAATGACGTTGTACGCTCCTAGTCATGGGTTCCTGACCATAGTTAATATGCGGAGACGGTCATGTAAATCGACAAATGTTTGTTGTTCGCCGTTTTGGCCCCGACCACGCACAAAGCACACCCTTTTTCTAAAAGACACCCAATCAAAGGTTTTGTTTGATTAATCGACCATTTTACAGTTGTAGCTAAGTTACCTGGCCTAAGAATGGAAGCGAGGCTGCCGGTGACCCTGTTTTGATACAAACCTTGCTTTCGTAATGTTAATACGGACTAATTAGAATTACAAAAACACAATTTAAATGATAAAAGTAGTGGGGGCTGTATCAATACAAGGTCACCGGCAGCCTTGCAGCAATTCATAGGCTAGGTCGCTGAGCAAACAACTGTAAAATGGCCAATTTATTTAAAACTCAGTTGGACGGCGGGCAAAAGATTGTGCATGCATAGGCACGGTCAAGTTAGCACGAAGCACGCGATGTCACTGTTCTCGCTTTTGAAGTTTCCCGAGTTTCGTAACCAGTCTATATATACCAAGCATGATGCTACCGACCTGCCACATCAAACAACTCGGCAACTGACTCAGACGGCAAAAGATCAGTTTGGTAAAATGACAAAATCTGTAAAGCAAAATATTAAAAGTCTTGTCAGGGAAAAAGAATAGTGTTGGGGAAGGGGTGGAAATTGGGAAAGGCAAAGGAGGTTTCAAATAAAGAGTTGGAAATGGAGTCAAAATGTTGAAAGAGCAGCAAATACTCGAATATCGCGTTTCTGACTGTTCAATAGGGAGCTTTAGCAAGCGCGTTTTTGAGACGCGGACGGCAACTAGCCTGCACAGCAAGCGTTTCCGTGGGGTACAGAAGAAGAATATTGCGGTTTTTTCGATGTTTTGACCGAGAAAAAATGAGGTATGACAGTATGAAAAAGGCGTTCTCCGGAATGTTGGCGCTTGCGGCTAAGCGTTTCCTTCCCTCCTCTCCCCCTCCCTTCACTTTTTTCTCGGTCAAAAGTTCTCATCTGTGAAACCCAACCGAAACGCTTGCTACGCAGGCTAGACGGCTACTGGAAGTGAGCTCTTTTCCCTTTTAACTTGTCTTCACATAACGAAATTTATATTGCTCAGTATCTTTCTCCATTAGAGATGATTAGTATAAAACTCTGGGACACACCACTGTCCTGGCACGCGAAATGTTCTCTTCCGGTTGCCGTCCGCGTCTCAAAAACGTGCGTGCTTAAGCACCCTAATGACTAATGCAAAAACAGGTTATAGAGTGCAACAAGGAAGTTGCCAAGGAAACAAAACGATGGAGTAATTTTGAGTTAACAACACAGCTAGTGCAATTTTAAGAACTTTCAAAACATCATTCCTGCCCATAAATCACGAAATGCACGAGTACGTTAATACGATTTCCTACACAAATAAATCAGAAGTAACTGATTACGTTTAACATGAAAGGCTGCAAATAGATTATCCTTTAAACAATTGAAGAGGCTAAAATAGGGTAGATTGAAATGGCTCTTACGCTTACTCGGCATTGTTTGAAGTTTTTGTAGAGGACAATAAGTCTTTGAGTGAACACTTTCAATATAAACATTACCTTGTCACAGCCCTTCAACACCGTTTCATCACTATTTCGAATATGATCCAGCATTCCTTGCGGCCATCCACTGTCATCAGCGGCCAAATGTTTCTGTCGGCAAAGAATTAATTAAGAATTAGCTGCTACATGATTGAAAGGCAATCGAGCAAAAAAGCACATGTACTTAAGCACACCGCACGTAGAGTACTTTACCTTCATTAAATGATGAAGTTTATCGATCAGCACAAAAAGCACCATGTAGGGGCGATAAACGGCGAACGAAAGAGGAGTCGTGTCCAAGATCCTGAAAAGAAAAACCACAAAATTTGAGCGTGAAATCACACGTTCGCGAATACAACTCGGAATTAATAGGTACGAGAGCATTACTAAAAGTTCTCAGGTCCAATTTAACACCTTTCAAAACATCAAGACTATCCACTCATTCGGCATTGAACGAGAAAATCGATTTTCGAGGAGGGAGTGTTTTTCTCCAGTGCACAGAAGCATGTTGTTGTTAGGGCTTGTTTGCAGTGGCGACAAAAGCATAAACACAAGCAACATACTAAGAAGCAATTACCTAGCTTATATTACCTAGTCTCGATGGTCTCGATGATCAACAAACTTATTGACACTGCTTATGGCGTTTGTACTATTTTTGCGTCATGTGTGTAAACCAGCCAATAAAGATCACTCAATAGTTAGCGAGTGCGTACAATTTCAAGACGCCTCTTTTCCTCCACTGGAATCACAAGAGACTTGAGCATTTTCTAAGCGTGTCTGACTCAATAGAGTCACCACTGATTTTTAGTCCTAATATTTTGCCTCAGTGTTGTTTCTCGGTCTTTTTAACCTTTGTTTCGCGCCATTTCTTTCTTCTACCAAAGCTATTATATTCCCAGGACACATGCCACACCCCATGCTAACTCCGCAAAAAAAAAAAAGACATCCCTTAATATCCCCCACCCAGGGTTTTCGCTTGAGGCCGGAGGTGGGATGTTTCGTCCTGTTGTTCACCATTTCACGTCCGGTACTTTTGTTGGCCTATTTTCCCCTTTTTTTTTCATTTTAGACTTGGTATCTCAGGCAGCCATGGACTGAAGAAACACAAGACGATCACGCGCAAAAAATCTTCCAAACTATCAAGAAGTCACATCGCCATGCATTTAGTTTTCTTTTTTTCTCTAAACTCCAGAATGCAAACAGCATTTCTGTATAATCATTTATAGGGGACCCAAGCATCTTTGAGGGGTCGCTCCCAAGACAATCGGACTTACAGGGGAAGACAACAATGTCCGATACTTTGAAAAGCTGTCGAATACCCAAACCCCACCTTAAAAAGTTACGTTCACGGATAATGTAATTAAACCATACTTAGAAGTGCCCGTGGGAGACAGGTGACGAGCATGCGCGGTGATAATAAGCCTTTTTAGGAATGTGATCTTGACTTGGTTCCATTGCTCCAAGGAATAGACGAACAGCGAAAGAACTATCGAGTACAGCGGACTATCAACCTGAGAGAAACGGAAGAATATTCTACTATCAATCTTTGGAACTTAATGCAGTGCTGAGATCCTCGGTCACGAAGCAGTGAGGAAACAACACAGCACATAGGACTGAAGAACTGTGTATCTCAAAAGCGTATGTTCGCTCAAAGAAAATCCAGCGGGCGGGCTGGTAGTATCAAAAGAATGTTTACAGCACTTTTTAACTTTGTGTTTATGAAGTAACATATTTCGGTCATTGTTGCAGAAGACTGCGTACAACACATTACACATGGTACCTCGTAAGATGATTCCGCCCATTTGTCTGCGGACATGTCCAGGAAGGATTTTAGAGTCTTCTCCTCCCGGCTCAGTTGACGAGTTCTGCAAAAAAAATTTCTCAAACTCGTTAATAATTCATAAGCTAGAACAAAAGAAATCACTACATGTACTGTGAAGGAAGTTTGGATATGTGGTCTTAATTAGCATAAAATCTCGCCACCTTTGATCCCAAATATCTCTTAAAATACTGATTCCTTTGAGAAGCAATATCAAACACTCGAAAGAGAGTTTCATCAGATATCCAACCACCACGAAATCGGTTAAAAAACTTGGCCTTCGGCCTCGTTTTTCAAGTAGCTTCTCGGTGTTTGGATATCCGATGAAACACTCCTTCTCGTGTTTGATATGTTACATCAAAAAGTTTTTATAACTTCGCACTGTTTGATGCAATCCACGCTTTTTTTTTTTGATTGACCAATGAGCATTGTCCTTTGACTTCCTTTGCGTCTAGCAGTCAGTGATTAAAATTCGTAATCCAACTGTCGGAATATTAGCGTCATGCGTTGTAAACTCGCATGCTCGATATGGTCGAGACAACACTGGAATGAACGATGCGCGGTTCACGTACAGTGAGAAAAGGCTTAATTGACAGGAATTGCAAAACAAGAGGAGAAGAGAATTTGAAGACTCGAGTGTCGGTGTGAATCTAGAGCGAGTGGATCGTACTGCGAACTGAATGATGCCGTAGAACGGTGAAAGCCAGGAATAAAGTATTCAAGAGCTTCTCAAGGCCTCACTCGAACACTTTATTCGTTTATCTAATGCGAATTGATGTCAAACGTTTGAAGGAAAATGGATTAGAAGACAGTTTTCAATCCTCAAAAGAAACGACGTCACAAATTTTATACCCAGACTATTGCTTGGAACTGCTTCCGGTAATGCATGCGCTTCATTTTCCAGGGCACTCGAACCAAAACAGGACACTTTCGGTAGAAGAGAGAAGGGACAAAATTCTTGTCACAGCCCTTGCAATTGACTCATTGTCGCTTCAGATTTATCCTTTGTCGTTTGCCATCTAGGTTAATTTATAATTTCCAAAAAGACCTTCGAAGTAACATTTGGACACAGTCTCCTGCACGCTTAGGCCCTAACTAATTTTCCTGATAGCTTTCATGGAGTACTTTTTTTTCCTCAAGCCACACTACTACGTTAGTAAATGGATGTACTTACGTGTTTAACACATAGAGAATCATATGAATCGCGTAAGGGACAAATTTGATGTTCGAATCTCGGCCGCCGCCACCAGTGTCCTCACTGAAGGATTTTTCAAAAGCAAACCGCTGTAAAAGCAGGCGCAGATCATGAATTGATGCATGGTAAGTGGGTTCCAAATGACCTGTACATTCCTGGATGTAACTGTTGTGTCTGGAACAAATATGGACATGCACATTACTAAAAGCATAGGCGATTTCCACTCCGCTAAAATTTCCGAAGATTTCGGTTGGACGTCAAATCAGGGAAGGGTCCGCTAAGGCTTGGGACCACTTTTGAGCGTGGTCCTTTTTGACAGGACCGACCAGTCGGACCGAATGCTCCCTTTCGATTTAAGGAAGTTCTTGTTTCCGTGGTCTCAAGCTGACAAGCTGATTGCTGGTAAACCGGCATGAATTTGTTGAATGGATAGCGCCTAAGAATAAAAGTTGCTGGAATTTGAAATGATAGGAAGTCCAAAGGACAGTTACGTACCAAAAAGTAAACATGGTTAACAGTCTTTTTGGTTTAACATTTGTAATTTCCCGTGTGAAGCAGTTTTAGAATTTTTGTCGCCAGTCAGTTGCCACTATTATACAAAGCAACTTGGGAACGATCTGACAGAAATAAATCCAAAATGGTAACGCTCGAGGCATTAAAAGGAAAAACAGGAGAGACTTCAATCATCATGTTTCTCTCTATTTCAAAGGGATCAAATAAGTGATCCAGGAAAGATGTTCGCTAAAAACCCAGAAATGAATATTAAAGCCTCGTAGACTGCTACCAAGTACATGGGAATTCTACTTCTGCAAAACGATAAGCGTTTGTTTTGCAAAAATGAACAGAAAGAAATACCGGTTTTTGTAGAATTCTAGTCCTCATTAGATACTGGGCAAGCTACATCTGTACGCCTGCATACTAAGAACATTCAGGAAAGCACACAGATAAATCCAACACAAGATATACAAATGTTTTATTACCTTGCTAAACAACTCGCAAACGCCGATTCGGAAACCTGAAATGTGTAAAAGAAAGCATCAAAAGACTGTTGATGTTACCTAATAGCAAAGAATCGGCTTGCGACCACTAATTTTGCGTATTGGTGGAGAGAATAAACTACTTAACAGAAAACCATGATTATGTCGACATCAAAACCTCATCCTTTCGACACATCACTATCTTCAGTCATCTTTCTGGCACCCAAACAAGAACTGGAAGGCACGAGCGAGAAGTCTTAAGTACGGTCGCAGTTATTAAACCAAAGCTAAACATACTCCGCTGCCAGTTTTCTATTCATTATTTCGCCAAAAGTTAACGAGGCTTGCAGTCATGTGACTCACGACCAAGACCGTGAGAGCCTCCGATGGTTCATGGCAATAAATATTTGACAACAATAAAGCAAAGCAGTTTGTGATGATAAAACCGAGGCCCCACTCTTACTCGTTTGTGGGACAAACGAACCACCAGCTCTGTTGAATCAACTTGTGTGGCGCAGTAAAAGGGAAATCTAGAGGAAAACGGGAAAAATGAACTTCTAGTATTACGATATAAATTTTTCCCAAGAAAAACGTTTTGAATTTCGGTGGACTAAAAAACCTAACGAGTAAAAAATCACTCGAGACTCTAACATGACGCCGTAACTGCTCACTGACCTGCGGACCCCAGATCGGCAGCAAACCATTACACTTTGTGTTCGCATTCTGGAGAGCGGCACTTTCCCATTCGTCACGACCTCGGGCCAGTCTAATAAGGCATCAAATGAGGGCATTAAACGAGCATAAATATTCCAAAAACCAATACGTTTAAAATAAGCAGAAAGACAACACACCCACACACTACACATCAACCGCACCTAGTCATTTGTCAAATATGGTAAGCTTACCTGACAGCCGCCATGTGGCAGTCATAGTGAACAATGTTGAAATGACTGACAGTAGAGTAGCCCTAACAGAGCAAGAATTTAAACAAGAGTTTGGGTATATCAGCCATCAAATGTTAGAGCAGGGCGTAGTTACGAATTCGTGCCCGCTTTCATCGAGAATGGGGTGGAAAATGGCTTTTGTAGTTCATCTTACGCAAGCAGAACAACTACGGACCCTACTAACAAAACCGGAAACCATTTTGTTTGTCTTTGACTGCTCGGTGCTGCAGAGAATTTGATATTGCCTCAGTATTTACCAATCAGAAAGTGTAAAAAACACCTGCAAGGTATATATATCAACAGCTAATAATTAAGAGCTCCCCCACCCCCCCCCCCCCCCGTACCATGAAAAACACATGGAATACTAGACCACATCAACTTCCACACTTTCAACGTCCGCGATTAGCAACGTACCACACAGCGCTACAAAAACCCCGTTGTGTTGCGAGACAAGGTCCTGTGGTTACCGTTCCAACTCAAGAAGACTGTGAGGTCTAACCATTTTCAGATGTAACAAAGGCAGAACCAAGACCCCCACCATTGGTACAGCCAGAGTTGGTCTAAAATTTTTAATTGACAAGAAGCAGAGGAAGTCGGGTATACGTGGGAAGAAAGTAAAGATTTTGTCCCGAAATTACGTATTTAAAAATGAGGCGCTACCCACACTTGGATAATTATGGGTGCAATTTCCATGTCGTACGCTCGAAACCGCGTGTGATACTTGAGTCAAGAGATGTGAACACGAGAGAAAAGTACTTTTAAACATTTAAAAATTGAAAACGACCACAAAAATTGACACAAATCAACAAGAATCCTTATGGCGCATTTCATAAACATACTGATTCTGAAATTTCCAATTGCAATAAATCAACTATGGTGGAACGAATTTGTGGGTCAAATGCAGTGTTGAGATTGGTTGATTTGTCGGTCGACTTTGTCGGTTTTCGCTAATTGCGGCGCTAAAGTGATTGACGGTAGCGAAAAACAAAACAAACGAAATGTAGAAGTGATCCTAACAATTAATTGGACGATTTAAGCAATTGTTGCTTATACAGACACCAGAGAAAGTCAGACGGCTTCAACGGGATTCGAACCCATGACCTCAGTCTGCGATGCCGGTGCAATGCTCTGTCAACTGAGCTATGAAGTCACTCAGTTGGGCTCTTATAGACCCTGTCAATAAGAGACAATTGCTTAAATTGTTCAGTTAAGTCCGAGGATCACCACTACATTTTGTCTATAACCCGTACTTCATTTCTTTCATTCGAAAAACCAAACAGTCCGCATGTTTCTGGAAACCCAATAAGAGCTACTAGCACTTACTCTCGCAAGTGCTATCGAGATAATCGATGAAAGACGTGATTGAAAGGAAACTGGATGGGAGAAAACTCGTCAGAGGACGACTTGAAGTAGTACCTGTGTTTTACGCTGTTTGTTTTCAAATTCCTCTAAGATGCACCTTTTGGTGAAGGTGTAAATTCCAAGCACCTGGAAGAAAGCAGCAAGGAGAACGCTTAATGCAACTTACATCAGTTGGATGACTATAACCAAGTCTGCGTAAGAATGACCTCAACCGACCGGGACTTAAATGAAGAACGAAGAAGTCGTTTATGAGAACGTTATATTACAATAGCACTCCATCGTCATTGTTTCGCGATTACTCCAAATTAGTCCGCATGGAAAGTGCGTATCAGCATTCTACGAATACATTACAATGAATGGTGTCCTTGTGTCGTCCGGCGCTCACGTTCTCCACATAACCCCAGGTTGGGTCATTTCACGTTGTTTTTGTTGTTTGTTGATCAGAAAACAGACTGCACCTTGAGTTTCCCGCAATTCAGGATCAATTTAATCAAGCTTTCTACGACTGGTCCCTGAGCTGTTGGCCTTAACACTGCCGTAGCTGGCGTTCTTGGTTCAATGCCCCACTATTTAATGGCTACTTCGTGTCTAACTAGGATGTTTGGCAATATTACATCCACTCATGTTTGCAACAACGCTGTCCTCGTTTTTAAGATTGCCGGGGTGATTACGCCTCTGCTCAGCTAAGGTAACGCTTCTGCACCTTGCATGCAGCAAGTCATGGAATATCTAAGAATTCCTTGAAAAACCTGACATCAATTGTTCAAAAGCAATAGAACTTTCCACGGTTAGTTTTTCTCATTTGCATTACAATATAATCTAGCATGTATGTGAGGCAATTTCGGGCTATTTTGTAGTTTTAACCCGAAATTGCTTCGCATCCGCGTTAGATTACATTGTTATGCAAATGAGAAAAACTAACCGTGAAACGGGCTATTGACTGGAGAGAATTTGAGAAATCAGTGTATATGTTGTGGTTAAAATAGCTTCATGGCTAGAAATTCTTCACACTAGTTTGCTTTTTACTTTCCTTTGTTTTAGATTATGATAATGTCAAAAAGACAAAGGAAAGTAAAAAACAAACTGGTGTGAAATATTTTGAACCAAGGAAAATTTTAACGACAACATATACATCGGAAAGGCCAATGGCTTGAAAGAGGACCTTACTTAGGGGTATTTTTGAGCTAACTTTAGATTGAATTAAATGACAGATTTCGAAAAAATACAGTTCAATACAACCTCATGTACCTTTTGTGGATGATATTTGTATCCTTCGCGGCAAATGCAGCAGGCCAGCCCGGACTCCTCGTGTAGTTCTTCCATCTCGCGCAGCATGCTGGAAGGTTTGGCGATAATTTTTCCGGCGGAAGTGGTCTGAAAAGTTTATGTACTATTACAGAAACCCCCAGCATCAAAATATAACGTTGCCTCGATAAAAACAACGCCCCGTGAAGTAGATACATCTACTAGTAGTAAGAAGTTCAACCTGTTAGCAAAGTAAAGTTAATTGGATTTGAACCTTTTGAAAGTAACAGTCTCTGGCTTAAGAACACGCTTGAATCAGAAATTGGAAGTCAATCAACAATCAACAGATTCACCATCAACAAGCGCATAATTCAGAGATAACAAAATAGCATAGGTGTGTGGTTAGACCACTTTCCGGGTTCCAGTTCCGTTCTGGTCACTGGTTGGGTTGTTTCTGGTTCAACATCTCGTCTGGGGCTCTCACTCGCCCGTCGAGTTTCTCAACTTCGTTGTTTGTTTGTACAAACATGAATAAGGGGTGGAATAGGACATTGGGTTCCTCTGATCCGTTTTGTCCGTCCACACTGCATTTGTATATTCGGTGAAAAGAAATACAATTTTATTAAAAAATAGGTAATTTCTGGGTATTATGGCATTGCCAAACGACGAAAACTGCATACCTCCATTCCTAGAGCACCAAGCTGTTTTTCTCGCATGGCCATAGCAAGCTTCTTTTTCTCGAGTCGTGTTGACCGACGAACCTCTGAAACCTGAACAAACGAAGCAAAAATTCAGACCTTTGGAGCGTGTGAGCAAATCATTTGAAGACACCTAATGAGCTCGCATCGAATTATTGAATCCAGAGTCAGAGCAGTGCAATTGTATTTGTTCGGAGGGGATCGATTAAGGATAGAAATGATCCTTCCAACACGTTCTGTGCAGCCGTGAGCATACTATATCCTCCCCAACTACCACGAACATAATTTGCCCTGAATAGCTCGCCGGCCATCAGGGCCATTAACGTCAACATTGGCTGAGGGGGAGGGGGAAGGGAGGGGTGTTCAGTCAGACAAAAGTCCGCTAACTTACTGGACAAAGATACATTATCATTCGTACTTTCTGATCATGTATGGTATTTTCCAACTATTTTGGACCAAGACTGCAGATTGTTGCCCCTGGAGGCCACGTCTACATCAAACAACTAGGCTAAAATCATTTGTAATGCTTGTCCAACGTTCACATATTCTACTTTTAATTAGCTTATAGTTGCGGCGAAACAAACAGTATAAATGGTACAAAACCGACCTTCTTCTCGACATCGGGGTGATCTCGAAGTGCTTCCATGAGGTTCTCTGCCAATGAGCCAACCTTTTCCTCGGATGACACTTGCTCTAATCGATGAATTGCTGGAACTGCAGTCTTACCCACGAGAATCTAGCAAAGCACAAAAAGAACACACCTCAAGTTTAACGCGTATAACGGCCTCTTAAACCTTACTCGAGAGCAATTCCTCGAACATCTTTACTAATAAAGTAGCTAATGAACCCTGTTTCTCCTGTCATGCAACTGAGTCCTAAGGCGGGAGAACGATGTAATGAATGTTCGGTATGACAAACGTCACAAAGTGTCGCCTTAACTTTCCTCGTAGTGTGATCACAAACAGTGATTTATGGGCACGAGTGACGTTTTGAAAGTTTTCAAAATTGCACGACCACGTTCACACGACATTTTTATTACGTAGGATGCCGGTGGCGGGCCACGTTTAAAATCCGCTTGCGTGTCGGACATACAGCATGCATGTCTACAAAAGTCCCTTTTTGACTTATGGCTGTTTCTGCTTAGGTGGCTTCATACACCACAAGCCTTTTTAGAGACATTACCGCCAAGCTGGCCACTGCTGCTGGAGACAGGACAGCCACAACACCGGGGACTTCGCCCCCTACTCTTCTCGAATTGTGTGTGGATTCTTTAACGAAGCCTTGCTCGCAGGCTATCTTTAACGTCCCACAGGGAACTTATGAACATAGCAGATATCTGTGAGACGGGGCCTATGGTTTATAGCCCTTATCCGAGAAGACTTGAACGTCTAACCATTTGCACATTTGCCGGCTGTCCGGCCGGGGTTCGAGCCCGCGACCTCCCGCCGGACAGCCCGATGCTCAAACAACTGAGCCACCGGTGCGCGTCACGTCTTTTTGTTTCGCGCGAAAGGTAAGCGGAAAAGCTCACACGGAGATCCCAACACACACACCACTTCCCTTCTTCGAATTACTGCGTTCGCAGGCTGAATTCGCTGAAAAAATTATCCCTCATGTAATCTTCGATTTTGTCGATAAAGCGCCATAGAACAACGATGAACACGAGAATATTACACTTCTTGCCTTCATTTCCGGTTCCCACCGCAAATAAATGCAACTAAAATTGCTTTTATTGAATGTGAATACAAATAAGATTGATTCAGGAAAACGCTTGAAGTCGCAAAAGAAATGCTCGATTCTCATCACACTTAAGCTTCTTTAGCGCTTTTACCACGTCCCCGTGACTCTCAGTCGGCTTCAGGGATCAGTGACATTTACAACCCACCTTTACATGCCACTCAAACAGCAGCATCCCACGTAAACGCCACCAAGCGTCTTCTTTATTATATACTCAACAAAGTTACTCCATTGCTGTGCTTCCAAAGTAACTTCCGTTCTGCACTCTTTTAGCTCTGTTGCACTTTATAACCTATTTATGCATTCGTCACTGGCTTATTAGAAACGCGATATTTTCTGTTGAGTATATAATAAAACGAATCATTGCTTCTCTTGTAAAAAGGTTTGAACGAAATCAGCCGCTTACTGACTGACTGTTTCTGAATGTAGACGTCACAAAGCGTTCGCGCATTCCTTCACCTAACCAAAACTCCAACCAAACAACAACACGAGGTTTTTCGGGCTTCAAAAGGACACTTTGCGGCGTTCTTTCTTGAATATCCTTTAAGATAAGTTTAACACACGCGTGCGCTGCAACTTAAGTTACCGAAGCATGTTTAAAAAGAATTGCGATATAGGAAAAAAACATATAATATCATTTTATGTGACATGTGACATGGCCGCGGTAAGACGTGTTCCTTCGATCTGCTGTTTGCCGACGCTTATTTTAGCATATCTATTCTTCTTCAGTTGGAACGTTTATTCGAGTCAACCCTATTCGGATTTGTTCTTCAATGCAGCGTTTATAGGTTTTATTCTTCTAGGAGCCTTGGTTTTATCCACCTTTATCTTCATGCATCGTTTCAACAGAGACGCCATCTTAAGTTGTCAGTCCGTGGCAGGACTTATTTATCATCTCGGATAAGTTACTATCCGAATTCTTCATCTTTCTTCCATCTTACAAGAATAATTAGAAGTGGTGATATAAGTACGAATCCCGGTCCTGACAAATGTCCTGTGTGTAATAATACAGTTGCAAAGAGCCATATTCATCTTGTTAGACCTCATCTTGACTATGCTTCACAAGTCTGGTCTCCCCATCAGGCCTATTTAAGCAATATGATTGAAGGTGTACAGCGTCGTGCTACCAAACTTATGGTTGGAAGCAAGTTATCATATTCTGATCGTTTATTGAAAACTGGCCTCATGTCACTTTCTTCAAGAAGAATTTACTTGGATCTGCTTTTTCTATTTAAATGTCTACACGGTCAATATGACCTTGATGTGTCTGGTTATCTACAATTTTATGAACTCGAATCTTATAATTTAAGAAATACTGAACTAATGTTTAAAAGTATTTATGCTAGAACTGACACGTTCATGGAATAAGTTACCTTTATCTGTTAAAAAAAGTGACTCAGTCTCTAAGTTCAAACAAGAGTTAGTTGTTTTGTCTTCAGATCGATCGCCATGACTGATCTTACATTCTTCTTTTTTCTTTTTTACTTTTTAATTAATCAATTAATTAATTTTTATTTATTTAATTAGTACTATTATTATTATTATTATTATTATTTTTATTTTATTTTATCGTTTTTTTTTTGGTAGCCTACACTTGTTAGGGAAGTTCATTCCTGTTTTGTGGGTTTCCAACAGCATACTTGTTTTTAGTGTCATAGTTAAGTATTTGCATACTTGTAATTTGCTTCTTTGCTGTGAAATAAATAAAGTAAAGTAAAGTAAAGTTTATCAACTTTTTACGCCGAAGAGAGAAAATACTCTTGAGCTTGGGCATTTTACCCGTTGTTTCGCGTCGTTGGTTCTATGAACACTTCAAAATGCTGTCACCTTTTGTCATGTGCCGCAAACACAATTAGTAGACTAAGTTGAACACTAATTTAAAATCTTAGCCACAGTGTCTTCAATGTTTGCCGTAAAGAGTGCTGTATTCCTTTCAGCAAAATTAAAGGACGCCATTTATTTCGCTTCATTGTAACGTTTTCAGCAAAGATGAGACTCAGCATGACAAAACCAAAAAAAAAAAAAAAAAAGAAAAAAACTGGGGACTCGACAAAACCTTTCTCGAGGGTTACGTTGTGGCTTGTTTTGATTTGCTTTCGTTATCTTCTTTCGGTTTTTCCCTCTGCATATCGACCTTGATTCAATCCACGGTTGTTCAAAAATGCACAGAACGCAAGATCAAGCCGACCAGCTTACATTTATCCCTTGGGTACACCTGAGAACACAGTAACTGACCAAGCAAATTTCCACCCTCCACTCCCCAAATGCAGCCAATTAAGCACTCTGGAAATTTTCCGATAATAATTACGGCATCATCGTAGAATCTCGGGGCATATTAATGCCGGAGGCTTTTGCTTTGTGGAATTCGAAACAGAACACTAGACCATTTCTTGATACGTGCAAGGTACGAACAAATTTCAAATTTCAAAGTGTATTGGACATGTATGCTCGTTAGAGTGCTTCCTTTCGTTTTTTAGGCAATGATTTGAGGTTTCATTTTGTGAGTTTCTAGTGTTTATATACTACGTGAAGACATGACGCGTGACCAAGAAATTGCCGCGGCCTGTATTTGTTATACCTGCGTAGTTTCGTGTCCCTTGCAGAGGCCGGTCAAGAGCCTCAGAACATAAGGAAGTGATGGTCGGGCTAAAAATTCCTTCCACACGTCAGCTTCAAGAAGGTTGGCTTTACTACAAAACGTAAAAAAAACAACTCTTTAAAATTCAGTCGTCTTGAGAAATCCTCTGACGGCACCGATATTCAAACGTGCGCAAGACAATGTGGCCACATGACACCCAATCGTCCACTGGTCTCTGGGTTTCAAAGAAACAAATATTTCTAGAAAGCTATGGATTTCTGGTGAATTCTGGTGAATAGAGGTGTCAAAGCTTTCAAGTTTTAATTCCCTACAGTCTACAGCGTCTTTTATCCGAGGAAACAAATATCCCCTCCTTCCTACGACTTGAATGGGATCTTTTGTTCTTGCGCCAATTCAATTAACTGATGTCTGTAAACAAAAGAACTTGAGATAGCAAGCGATCCCCCATATTCAGCCAATTATTTGATAACTGTCATTAGTTCTGTGTCACAATGAGTGGTTATTTCAAAGACGACACGTTATTGGTATGTTAGCGCCAAAGTGGACAGCGCGATTATGGGAACAACAAACAAGAAAAGCCTTCGCAGCATAAGCATGAGCGGAATCTAAAAAAAAAATGAAATAATTACCATGGGGCACTGCGGTTGGCTTTGTTACCTCAGCTTTTCTTGCTATAAATCAATTAATGAAAGGCAGCAACAACAAAGTATACCTGAAAGGCTTTTGAGGCGTTTGTTTCTCCAGATACTTCAATGCTTTGGCTACGATTCCATTCTCGATAATCAGTTCTTTCAACTTAAATCCGTTGTGGTTGTTCTGTGCATTTAAACAACAAAACAGATGAAAGAAGGGTCTAAGTAAAGAAACAATGTAAAGAAAACAAAGAAAAAGATGCCTACAGCATTAGTACCCAATATAGCAAACATATAGCATACATACAGCATACATATATGTACTTAAAATCCAGTACCTCAAAAACGATTTTAATCCGCACTAAAATGCGTTTTTGGGAGTAGTTTTCAATATAGGTAAGGCAAGGGCTACCTGCGAACACAGACGTATTTCCGGCGGAACGACCGCCGGAAATATGTCCGCATTGGCAGGCTAGGCAAGTGCTCACCGCCAAAAACTGCCTCAGTTAACTTGCCAATTTAATTCTTGGCGGCAAATTTTGATCATCCAACGCATGGTTAAAACTGCTCGTTCATTCCGAACTCGTTCACGGTTTTAAGACCGCTCACCCATTCTAAGCGAGTCATCTGAATGAATGCCATCATAGTGTGACTACGGTAAAACAGTTTTCGCCTTTCTTCATCATTTTCTCCCTAATCTGGTACGATAGCTCAAGTTCTCAAGAAGACCGAAGACGCTATGTTAAATTAGCCTTGCCTTGCAATTTTCTTCTGGTGCAAATTGTGCTTTAGCCTGTGAACTACCTGGGAGATCGTAAGCGATTGGAATCAAGAGTAATTCCAAGCGAGACGTGTCGACTTCGACGTTCGCCGGCGTCACGTATGATATCTCGCAGTTCTCAAACTCTTGCGATCCCCGGAAGGAATATCTTGCTCACAAGCCAATTCGGACTAAAAGGCATTTATTTCTTCTCCAGTCTGGTCAAAGTAATTACGTCTTAACAGGGATGGTCGAGATAACGAAAACACATGTGCGTCGAGACACTTTGGCCTCAAAGGAGATGTATCATCAGTTGAAGGAACTCACCTCGATTTTGCTTGCTATACTACAGAAGCAATCAAAAAACAGCACCTCATCACTTGACCGCTCACGATCAAACCTACCACACACAACAAGAATACCAGAAGTTAGTATTTTTAAGTCCCTCTTAGAGAGCAGATAAGGGTCCTTTAGACAATTTCCGGGTTCTGCAAGGTGTTTGTGATAATAAAAAATAAATCAATAAAATGAACAGGCTTACTTTTCAAAATCCAGGTAAGGCAGAAAGTGGTTGACTAAAGTTCTCATGTTTCCTTCATCTCCAAACGTTAGAAACGGGATGATACGCATCATAGCTTGAAGCACACTACTGTGAGTTCTCTACAACATCAGAGAAAAAGGATATCAGGCAATTCGCAGTTCAGTATGTTACAAAAGCAACACAAACGGATGTTACTCCAAGAGGCGAACTTCCATCTGAGATATTGCAAGATTCAAGACTAAGGCTAACAAATCTTCGTCTTCGGAATCGACAGTCATTATCATTGGAAAAAAAAACTAAAGAGCAAAGGATCAATTCAATATTTCGTTTATAACCTGTGCGTACTATAAATACATACATTTCTTTCATTCATCGAGTCCTTCACAGGATAATCTGCAAACGCAGACGTATTTCCTGCGATCGTTTTCTCCCCCGACCGCCGGAAATACGTGTGCGTTCGCAGGCTATTCACAGGAACACAGTTAATCGCTCCCAACTGAGTGGCTCCACAGCTCAGTTGGCAGAGCATTGCATCGGCATCGCAGAGGTCATGGGTTCGAATCCCGTTGAAACCATCTAAATTTTTCTGGTGTCTATAAGAAACAATTGCTTAAGTTGTTCAGATAAGTGAGAGGATCACTTCACTCCTTCTCCTACAGCCTGCAGTTCAAACACATTTACTTCATTCACTTGGACTTTATCATCATTATCCCCTTCCTCGTCATCAACACCACCGAAATTGCAGACAGTAACCAACTGCTATTACCATCAACGACATTAATCGTCATCATCATCATCATCATCATCATCATCATCATCATCATCGTCATTACCATCAGCGACAACAAGAGACACAAAAAAGACAACTGTACCACATAAGGACTTGTTATTCTGTCCAAAAGCATATCCAACTGAGAACCGTCTCCCTGTTGTACGGGCATAGCTGGGGAGGGTGTACTTGTGGCCTCTTGTAGCACTGTCTCCATGATTCCCAGCACATCTTCTGCAATACTGGCCCCACCGCCTGAATCAGCCTCCAGTTGCAGAGCCTAGAAAGAAGATAACATGTTTTCATAAAAGAATCTTTTATGTTCCTTAAGCACGAAGACGCATTATAAAAGGCGTGATACCTTAGGCAAACCACTTCGTGGATGCATACCAAGCTCTATGACAATTTGCGCAATGAAAAGCCCCTAACGGTAAGGTGTCCGTAATTCCGAAATAAAGTAAAGTAAAGTAAAGCAACCATATTTAACGTCGATAACTCGTAACAGTAATTCAACTGACAAACCTGAGGTCGACGGTGGGCTCATTTTACTCCCCCCTGTCCATCAGTGCTCCGTTTTACGGGTATTTAAAGCTACTTAGCTACACGGAAAGGAAAGAAGTCGAAACAAGGATGCGAGATCCGGGAATCGAACTCATGACCTCCTGCACCAAGGCCGCGCACTAACCGACTGTGCCATCCTTGCTCCTTAAGTAAGTTACAAGATGTAAGTTAAAATAAGTTACAAGATGTTATCTGTCGTTCTTGTTTTAAAATCCTTAATCTCTTTTTTTGCCAAGGAAATATCCTTAAGGTTTCTTTGTCGGTGCTGCTGTTTGTTGACCGCCTTCTTGTATTATCAGTCGTGCTTGAATGAATTCGAAAAACGGAGCGTGAAGCGACCACTTGTTTAAATCCGAGGTCGATATGGCTTTGTTTTTGAAGGAGGCGATATTCTGTCCAAAGATGATAGTTGAATTACGACCTGCTAAACAGAAACACCAAGTTGTCACATACCTGGTTTAAGGTTCCAAGAAGGACATTGAGTGTGTTTAGAGTTGGTAGACAAAGATAATGCCTATTGACCTGTAAACGATCAAGAACAGAATATTGACCAATATTAGGATGGCACTTTAACGTGACAGTTCCAATGCTATCTCGACTTCCTTCCGTTTGTAAGGTTCATTGTTATGTTCAAGACTACATGCTATGAACGATCTCCTAGTCTAACCATTCATGTTCCCTGACGATGGAAAAGTTGAAATGACTGGAAAAGGGAGTACCAACAAACGCTTAACAGCTACGAACGTGTGACATTTCAAAGAACCTTCACGTTCCTTTTACTGTGGTCGTCATTTTTCTGTTTAAGGTTATGTCAAGTAGTCTGAAACGAAACCTCTACAAAAGTTAAGAAAGACAACTTACCTTAAGCTTCACACAGTATCCCATTAGCTTTAAAATAACTGAAACCAACTGCTTGCCACGTACGAGGTCTTTAATGCCACTCAATCTTTAAGAAAAACAAAGATGCATTTCATTGGTGCTATGTTCAATTGTTTGCGAGGCGTTCAATAAAAAGCATCATTTGGTAATGTTACTTGAGCTTGTCATGTAATCTTGTGTGCCCGTCAGGGACGGGAAATTATACCACTTGAAGGAAAAAGATCGCCTGCCTGAGTGTAGCCTTGAGACTGTTGTTAAATAACATTTCCTGAGGCTTTTGTTAGTTACAAAATTCTGTTGGCTGACTGGCGTAGTGTTACCACGTCACGTGATCACGATTGGTTTTACCCGAGTAGATGGAGCAAAATTCGGTATTTTTGCCTCCGTTTGGCCATTTCTCGTTGAGGTTGAATTACTGTCGTTTCCGACGCTTGCACTGTTTCCGTTGAACCAGATATTATCAACTAAAACCTTCGCTGAGTAGTTAATCGTTCAGCTTTAACAAACTACGAGGACTGAGAACTTGGCCCAAAAAATATGACTTTTGCTCAAGTTGTAGGGGTGTTTGCACCAACAAACACTCTCACGACTACACTTAATAGATAATCGTACTTAATGAATTGATCATTGACGAATGGCTGCCAACCAATGCAAAGGCCTGTGAGCCTGTTAGGGAAGTGGGGTGGATTCAGGTGGGGGAATGGTCGATCTTTTCCGCTCAACTTTGCTTTCTCTGATTGCACCTTCCAACTGAAAAACCTGGGTCCCTGCTTTCCCAACCCCTTCCCCCTCCCCCATCCTTCCGCGCGAAAAAACCCGCAAATATCTCACAACACGATCCAGCGGAGGAATGAGCCTATGACGACTCGTGGGTTCCGCTTTTTCTGGCTGAAAACAATGAGCTGACCTGCTGAGCATGGCTTCTAATCCCCCAGAACTTGACATGATGGAGGCCATTTTGTACACCTCTTCGTCGTCTAATTCTTCCTCTTTAAGAGCAAACAAGAGACAAATCAAATAGGGAAAATGTCAGTAACGGAATGCATTGCTGGTCTGCCTTCAAATATGACGTTTCAGGACTTACCTTGTTGAGTATCAAGATTCTCCACAAACTCTTCAGTCGCGTCTCCTAACAAACCTGAAAGAAATACCAAGAGATAAAACATGGAACACACAACCAGAATGCAGCATGCGAAAAATAAGACTGTTGTCTTAAAATTAAGGCAGGGATCGCTCTTGCACAGAAATGTGCAACCAAAGAATTAGCTTTGCACTATTTATTTTCAGTACACTTGACAAACGCATAGCTTTACCTCTCATCCTGTAGATTATCCTCATCGGTTCTCCCTATAACATCCAAAAAATATATAAACAACCGTCAAAGTGAAGCCATAAAGGGAGAAAGTAAATTAATACGTAAGAAAAATACTCTATCAGAGCCAAACGAAACTTGAAGTGATAATTAGTATGCTGAGATATTGCTACCTTTTGCAGACCTATGTACAGCTGTAAAACATGACTGATTGAGGCTATTACACAAATCAATACCCCAAGTAATCTGGGAAGAGAACCTTTTCAAAAGGGAGTTCAAACGAGTTAACAACAACGCACCTCTCCCTCTGGACACCAAATCTTCTTGTAAACATCCTTGACTGGCAGGTCCAGGCTGATGATTTTGCTGTTAACCAGCAACTTGAAAGGCAAGAAGAAATTTATTAGTCCCTACTCGGCAGAGTAATAATTCAAAGCAAAAATTATGAGTTTTAGTTACCTCCATTCCACTGTCATCCTCCAGCAAAGCAACCAATTCACAATCTAAAGAAAAACCATACGTGCATGTTTGTCTATAGTTAAGGAACATTCTTCTAACTTTTGTTTACAGGGTATCCAGTTAAGGCCAGAACATAGTCAAACGATAACTAGAGCTACCGGGGTAATTAACTGGAACAAAGTTCCCAGAGCTAAAAAAAAGAGGATATAAAAAACACGCATTCCGAAAAGTTAAATGTTGTTTCGGGCTAGACTCGACTCCAGCTAGTGCAATTTACCGCGTTCCTCGCCTGCGTCGGATTGGAACTAATTGCACGCACTTTAAATTTAGTCCAATCCTCTTCCACTACACCACTGTGATAGGTTCTTGTCACCCATCGTCAGGTTAGGTTGACTGAGAAGTTTTGATTAGGTAGTTCTAAATCCGAATATACTATAATAGGAGTTCAACTAGATAGCTATCCGACAGAGGACACACCATACCACCGCAAAATCCATAATAATAATAATAATAATAATAATAATAATAATAATAATAATAATAATAATAATAATAACAACAATAACAATAATAATAATAATAATAATAATAATAACAATAATAATTGGCAGTGCTAATCACCCTTACTTGCAGTCGAGGACTGAATTGTGAAGGGCGCAGCTAACGATATCCGGCTGAAAGCATACAAAGGCGCGTCTGGCTGCCGCTATACAGTCCATGTTTGATGTCGGAGCACAGCACCACAGCTAGATGTTAATTAGCTGTGAGTCGATTTTGATGAGGGAGGAAAACCGGAGTACCCGGAGAAAAACCCTCGAGTCAGGTTGAGATCGACTGAACCTCAGCCCACATGCAAAACGGGGCAAGAGTTGAACCCGGCTAGCAGTGGTGGGAGGCCCGATAGATAACCACTAGGCCACCATGACACCCATAGGGTGTCCCATAGGGTTATGAACATTGAAGGGTTCTGAGACGAAGCCTACGGTTTATCTTCCTTATCTGAGAAGACTGGAAAGTGAAAGCGTTTGAAAATGTCATTACAAATTAAGGTAGCACTTTCTCCCCAGTTATTTAAAGACCCTGAGTGTTGGCCCGGCCCGAGTTTTGATCCCGCGACCTCCCGCAAAATAGTCTGAGGCTCAAGCAACTGGGGCAACCGGTTAGCGGTTAACACCATAGCTACGGCCCTGTAGCCCGTATTGTTTGTTTTGTTTACTGATATAGAGATTGGGTTAGCCGTTGACTAAGAATCCTGTTAAAACGATTGGAAAGTGAGTCAACTGTCGTCCAGTCACATGGAGAAAACAAAGAGAAAGGACTTAAAAAGGCAATTTTTCTCTTACCGGTACAAATCTTGTTCTTCACATCTCTCATAAGAGGACCTAACCCAGGCTCATTGCAACTAAAATAAGAAAAAATTAAAACAGCCCACCTCATAAGAAAACGCTTCCTTTCCTGTTCAGACATGCGCCTGGTGAAACTCGCGAATCACACTGAGTCAATCACGAGGAAAAGAAAAACTAACTGCGACTTCCCAGGCGTTTGTAACTTCAACAAGTTTCCTGGTTCGTAAACTTAACTACTTCAACAATGAGGGATTGCTAAAGCACAGCTAGCACGTATAAAACGAGACAAGGCACTGTGAAGACAAAAGCGCAGTGCTACTGGAAAACAAGCGGTGATGGATTTCTTCTATTTTGTAACTAACCTATAAGGATTTCCTTGCATACGTCCTTGCAGAAAGTCTTCCTGTTGAGGGTCTTTCTCCAGAGTGAGGAAAAACTCGCCAACATCATTTTCCTCCTGTACAATTTAGAGATAAAAGATGTGAGAGAGAGGAAACAAATGCCAGTTTGATTTCAGGGAAAAAAAAGAAACATTTCCGCGGGCTTCCTACAGCCTAAAGGCACCGGACTTGCAGGAAAAGGTAGTGTTTAACAGACACTGGGTCCCGGCGACAAATAATTCGGTTGGGCACAATCATTTAAGTCACCTACCGGGAAAATTAGGTTGCAAAGACGCTCAAAGATGAAAACAGGAGTCCTAAGGTCATCCAACCCATACCTGAAACAAAAGCATTGGAGAATGGGATGCATTTTGATCGTAATAATTGATTTTGTGCATTTTTCTGGTTTTTGCACCGTTTTTTTCACTTTGTCAAATGACAATTTAGCACAGATAACAACAACAAACAGGCTTCACTTCTTCGAGCTTTGCTCTCTTTCAGTCAGCAGTCACATGCGAAAGTGAAACCTCGTGAAGATCGTTGCAGCCTTGGCAAAGTTCCATGAGTTTGTACGTTTCCGTCCTGGCGTCTTCGTGTACCGTTCCAAACGCCCTCAGAAGAAACTGACTAAGCTGCTGATCATTTGTTTGAGAATTTTCTCAGAAAAAAATAAACTAGTAGTTTCTAAAGCAAACCTCTTGAGCGTTTCCACACAAATAGCCATGAATGCCTTTGTTTCTGTCTCGGTACCTACACATACAACAAAAAGATCGATTAACCTAAAACACAACCATCCCAGGTAGATCCATACCAGCTTTAACACGGCTGCGCGTAAACTTCCTTAGTACGGAGGGTTGAAAACATTGTAAAATAACAAACATGATAAAACTACCAGTAATCAAGGGTAAGTGAAGTGCGTTCGATTCCCATTTCGCCATCGATGAGGCATTTGAAAGTAACTGAATATTTTGGAGAGAATCGTTTTGCACCCTTTTCTGGTATTTGTTCAGTAACGAAGGTATCCCACAGCTACAATAAGTACTTTGACTGTTATCTCGTTGCTAATAATTTTATTAAAAACAATAATGACGCGCATGTATTATAACGCAGTATCAGTTTTGTGGGGATATTAGTAGACTTTCGTGCTGGATAGCCAAACAGCGTCACTCCCTAGAGTGTACAGCACGGGGTGTTGCCGGAAGGTCAGCCATTCAGGGTCACCCCCGTTCAACAGGACTTGACTTCCCTTGGGCAAGCCGCACACTATTACATGAGATAGAAAATATATATCCAGTTCACTGAATCATGATACAGTCCCATGAGTAAATAACTTGTATCGTTTTTATGTAAGGAACCCCCCCCCCCTCCCCTCCAAAAAACGAATTGCAATACAGGCCTGAGAAAATAGTCAATAAATATATCTTAAGACATACCGGTAGTCATTTCCTCCAGAAGTTCTAAAAGAATTTCCTGCGTCTCGTCAATCAATTTTGTCCGCTGAACTACCAATCTAATCGTGAAATAAACCCACCATTAACATTTTCTCTCGACTAAACCAGATGTGAGGAATTGAGGCCTAATCAATGGTAGAAGAACCTGCAACAATCTCAGTTGGCATAAAACCAGGAAAACAAAAAAACCTTGTCAGGATATTCCACTTCGTTTGACCCCCTTGAGTAAAAAACTGCCTGAAGATATTTTAAATAGCTTAAAATAAAACAAGTCACCTTCTCAATGACAAGTAACCGTTAAGCACAGTAGCTACAAGCCTTCCTTTGAACTTCTGTTTTATGCCTTCGTGCTCCAGAAAGGAAGACATCAATTCTGTAAAGGAAAAAATGACTCGGGCGTTAAGAGAGGTCAGAGTTGTCGCTGTTCAACTTCCCGGCTGCACTTCAAGTTACACTCTGATAGTTAATTCTGTTGAAATGAAAGTGCTACACGCGGGCAAATGTTTTAGAAAAAAAAAACGTAGCTCCCTTTGTTGTTGTTGTTGTTTTTTTTTTCATGTCCGTTGCCTTGAATTAAATGAAACCCGACCTGATCCCAACCTCTTTCCCAGAGACAGAAAAGGGAGGGGGGGGGGGGGGGGGGGGCAGAAAAACAGAAAAGCGGGAGGCAGAGAGGAGAGACCCTGGCAACGAGGTTGCCCTGATTCCACCTGAGCTCGTAGGGTCAATAGCTCTTATCGGAGTTATCAGCGGTTTTGCCATATAAACGAGGCTAAGGGGTCATTTTGCATCGAATTGACCCTGAAGCCTCTATTGCATGTAGGTTTAAACAAAAAAAAGTGCCTGCAGGCTCAACTTCAATAAGGTCTATTCCCACCCTGGTCAGAGTCTTTTCTGTCCTAAGTGGGGCCCTTTACAGGTCGAATGCTCCTCGCCAGTTGGGATTCTTAAAGAACTGTTGTGTTCTTTTCAATAATTATCTTCATCGACTTTGATCGAAAGCACATGGGCGAAGCTGTCAAATAAATTACCGGTATTTAGTTTTTTATACATATTTAACTGTACATGTACTTCAACTGTGAACTGGCTGGAAAAAAAAAAAAAAAGAAATAACATGACTTGCAAAAAGAGTTGAAACCTTTTTTGAAAACAGACTGGATCAAACAGCGAGTCTAAAAAATTTGACCAAGTCCTCACTGTTTGTCTTTCACATGAAACAATTTTCAAAAACTCAACCCTGCAAACAAATCTGTACAGTGTGTGATTGCTAAGGACTTCTCTGCAACAGTAACGCGAGCATAAGGAACAGTAGAGCCACGCTCAGTAGAGTTCTGAGCCTTACTGCCTTCTGTTGGGACAACAGACCCTAATTAACCACAAATTAATGGTTTGCGCCTTAACTTACCAGCCAACATCTTCAAAGCATATCCTTGGGACAGATCCGAACTCAAGGTGTACTGCTCCAGGTAAGTCAGATGCTCAATTTCCTGCCAAGAAATGCGGACACATTTCCATTGCAAATATATCAGAAGAAAGTTTCCATGATCTCAGCACATTCACATGGATGAGGTCTGGTTTAGTGGTAAGGAAGTTGAATTTACATGAGGTTGCACAGGGGTCAAATCTAGACAGCTAGCTGAGTAGTCCGTTCGGTGTCAGTCGAGCTGCGTGCTTTTTTTTTTACTCCGTCTTTTAATTTCAATTTTTAATAATGCAAAGCGAATTCATGCATACATTGATTAGTAAGCTAAGTGCTTTTAATTACACTGTAAACAGTGCATTTTTATTTCCACTGGTATTCATGCTTCGAAGACCGGAGCTTTGATTCTTATCAAAAAGCCTGTTTACTTTGAGAGTAAGTTTTGGATTTCATGGTCCACCATTACTCACGTTCAAAACTGACCGATTGGACCTCAGAGGGTTGGATCTAGGGAAAAGTGACGTCATGACTAACTAGCTTAAAATTTCAGCGTGAAAACGCAGCTTGTTATATATGCAAAACACGAGTTTAAAAGTCAGAAAGCCCGAAACTCCCGTGCTGCGGATTAATTCAGCCGCGTACACACGCATTGCATTCTTAAACTAATGAGTCTTTGAGGTCATTTTCTCCTCGATCAAGCCCTCTCAAGACTTTAAAGTTTGTAATGGCGGACCATTAAATAGGAAAATTCCAGTTAAAATAAACAGGTGTCTTTTTGGAAGTCAAGGTTTAAAACTTGGGTCACTTACAGTTTAGTTAACATAGTTTTGAAATCTAAAGAAAAATGAAAATTGATTTTTTGATCGTAGTAGCACTTTAAGGGTGTAATCTTTTTGGGAGTATCTTGGCTATTCTCATTCCGGATTAGGAATTACAGAATACACGGAATATCAATTTGCAAAAGAACGCAAATGAAAACGGAATATTTTTGGCGGAGTGATCTGGGAACTATTGTATCTGCGCATGCGCCAGTTGCGTTGGCATGGCAACTGAAAAAGGTTCCCTAAAGTTTGGAACATGAAATGTTGAAATGTGGCCATAAGTGCCAGTTTTTTTTGGCGGTCATTACGTTCATTCTGCAATCGGAAGCAGAATGAACGGTATTCTACTCATTCCGAAAACGGAATAGGGCCCACAGGAACACCAATACTGTCTATTCCGCGTATTCCTCTTCCGGAATCGTACCAAAAGAACGCGCCCTAAGTGAGGCCTTTGAGATAAACTCAAACATGTGACACTCAATAAAACCATTGATATTGCTTGAGAGATATTAAAAATCTCATTTTAACGTACCTTGGTCACTAGTTGTCCGATTTGCAACAATGCTCCCTGCAGAGCAAGGTAAAACTTCCAGTAAGTTGGCTGAGTAAGGCGCTGGTACAACTGAAAGAACTCGGCGGCATTCTCTCCTGCACTACGCACTTCCTCCAGATAGCTGTATAAAAATAGTCGCAGACATAAAGATGACAAACCACTTTTTTTCTGGTAGAGCCAAACTCATCTTTCGTTTTTGAAAATAAAATCACTAACCTGGTCAGCAAGTCCAGCAAGTGCTGCTGTCGGCTGGGTATCTAAAAAAAAAAACACAAAGCTTTCAGGAAAAACTACGCAAAACGACAACGAACTTAGCTGCCCTACAATTAGTGTAATCATAGCAATATAAATTGATCTGTCCACCTACGGCATGTTTCGTTGGCATGATGGGCCTAAAAACACGAAACAGTTACTTTCAACCAAAGATTTAAAAACAAACAAAACAAACGTAGCTGTCCTCTTTTTAGAATAGGACATTGGATTGCGCCAGACAAATTGTCTGGGAGATCAAAGATAAGCCCATTTACACCAAAGAAAAAGTTGGTCATACATTTTGCCTTGACTAAACCAGCTATATAATGTTCTCATGAACTTCATCCGAACCTACACTTTTCTGGTTTTGGGACCATTTTCGAATCTGAAAAAGCTGTTCAAGACATTCTTTCCTTCGAATGTGGTTTTCGAGTACTTCCAAGCGAGATACAAGGAAAGAAGCCGATAAACGAAATAACAATCTGGTCCTGACTCTGCAAATCATCAGCGTAAACAGTATGCCAACACGGCACTAAGCAGGCCATCATTTTTACCGTTTAAAATATTGGTTCGATCCATTTTTTAATGGGTACAGTTTTTTTGTTGTTGTCTAAAATGGAGTACAGTCTTCCTCACAAAAAAAACGGTGTCTGGCCTTGACCTATCAAACTGTCAAGAGAACATCATTTCAAAATATGAATTCGGACAACTGACTCTTGTTAATGTAACTGTGGGATAAATACAATTTAAACAGTGCCACATATCAAAGAATGAAACTAATTTGACAAAAGTCACTGTTCGGCGAAGGAATGGAAAATTCATCGTTAAATGCACACGTTCTCCAAACCTTACATACTGCCATACTGTCTGGCCTATGTTTGCAGTAAATTTCACATTTGGCATTAACTCTTAAATCATGTGCTCAACTTCCATTATTAAGGACGGCGCCTACTATTGTTATTGCGCATACGTTCTGCGCATTTCGCGATACTCGGAGTTCCTATGGGTGGTGCCTATTAATACAGGGATATTTTTGCGCGGTTTAAAACTATTCGGAGAAAGTAGATCTTAGTAAGTACTCTTGGTATCCAAAGAGAAAATTGGGGGTAGCCATGCATTTTTGAGAGATAATTAAGCTTCAATTTGAGAAAGAAAGCCATACATTGCTTTGTATTTTAAAGCTTTTTACAAATAGTATTCATTGATTATCTTTTAAAAATGCGTGGTTAGCCCCAATTTTCTTTTGGGTTTTCAACAACACTTGTTAAGATCTACATTTTCTGCATAATCATAAACCTGGGCAAAAATACCTTTGAATTAGTAGGTACCGTCCTTAAGTGAAGCAACCTCAACCGCGACTACCAGAAACAAGTTACATTAGAAACCATCCCCGACGTAATAATACCTGGCACAGAGATTCTATCATGGTGCAGGCCATCTGCCTCGCGGCTCTATTTGATGGAGTAAACAGCACTTGTCTCAGCCATTCCTCCTCTGGCGTTTCCTTCTCTTCTGACGACTCGCTCCTTCTCGTTTTTTCTTGCCATTTGCGGCCATACTTTTCCATCAGGTGACGCTTTCGTGCTTCGTCACGGCTTTCTTCTTTGGCTTCCTTGGATTTCTTAGGAGCCAAGGCCTTCCACTGAGAGTAAGTATGATTTGTATCCCCATCCATCCACTGTTTGGCTTTGATGCGCACATCGCTGTAGCCTTGAACTGAACCCAACGACATACAGTCCTTGTCCTTCCAGCAACAAAAAGAACAAATCATTTTACTTTTTTTAACGTTGTTGTTCGCTGTCGGTGTTATATTCATTAAACGAGGACACGCGAAGGAAAAAAAAAACAACCATTGAGTGTGGAAAGCGGGATTGCTTCGCTTTTTAACATCTTCGCGTTCTGATTGGCTTAGAATCTCGAATCGTCCAATTGATTTGGAGGAAGATGCACGCTGATATTCTCCCGTGTTTTTTGTTATTATTGAACTTTATTTTTTATTTAAGTGTCAACTCATTGGGGACACTGCACCGAAATAATATCAAGTTATAACAATCGTAGGTTGGCTTTTGAGGAGAGGGTAAAAACGGAGTATCCGGGAAAAAAAGCTATCGGAGCAGAGTAAAGAACCAACAAATTCCACCCACATATGAGTCTGGGAATCGAACCCGGGCCACATTGGTGGGAGGCGAGTGCTCTCACCACTATACCATCCCTGCGCCAGCTGAATTCATTTCCTTGTTGTCTGCTGTAATATCAGCAATGAAAAAGTGTTACAGCATTTTAATCTTCTCTCTTGATCTAACTTTGTTGCAGGAAAATAACCTCTGCATAGCGCTTTAATTAAGTCTTAGAATGGGGAAGGTCCAGAGATATATATGCACCTTATTGGCTTTACTGCTGGGCGGAGTTGGTTTAACAAGACGAAGCAGGATCTTTAAACAAGGCACAGTAATGGTCTCCATGATGAGTGGACTTCGCACCTCAACAGACATCATGAATAAAGTCATCACTACAAGATAACAGATCAATGTGGTAAAACACTATAAATGTTTTTTCAACCTTCAGAGCAAATTCAACATGATAAATTGACCAAGACACTGTCCTTTGCATTACTACTTTAAAATGCGGAGTTAAAGCGACGGGGCGGCGTGGTAACGGCGGAGTAAGATCAGACAAGGTTTCTGTGGCCGACTACTTAGGTTTCAGTGTTAGGGCTGGGATCCCTGTTTTATTGTTCGCAGTCGGATTGTGCCTCGCAAAACACTGTTGTGAGGGGAACAACAATTGAATGGGCAATTCACTTGAAGTTGCGTTTTTTGTTTATTGTAGGCTACCTTTTCAGTTCATATGGAAATTATAAAATAAGTAAACCTACCGCATCTCAAACGCATTTCCCAACAGGAATCTTCCATTTCTACTGCATTGTTCAGCAGTAACATTTCTCGACTAATACCCGAAACCTAAATGGAAAACAAATCGTTGACTTTTACATAGAGCTTAGAGTTAGTGTGTTATCAACTTTTTTTCCTGACTGTTTAAAGACTGGACACTCCAACTAATGATATTTGGTTTCACAAGGGACAAGCCCTCACTCTGGACCCCAGAGCTCTTCTCTTGACTAAGGGAGAGAAGAGCTCTGGGGAACCTTGAAACAAAGTGCCTTCTCATTGTTTTCGTGAAGAACAAACAAAAGCGGCTCTCTTTGGTGCATTCATGTAGCACGAGGAGTGAGCAGGCGCCGTAAGGTTCAAATAACCAATGATTGGCTATAAGAACCCTACGGCGCATGTTCTCCTACATAGAGTTTTCAAGAGCCTTGGGTCGATCCGAGGCTCTGGTGACGAGAATGACAATCCCCCAAGGATGCTCCTTGCACAATAAACCTTTTTGCAGCTACGGGCGGCCATTTTGATTTCTTTTGTTTCGAAAGAAGTGAAGTGAACCTATAAGTCTCTCCCCTCGGGGCTTTTCAGGACTAATTTACAATGCTCTGTGGGGACCTTTAGCCCGACTGCTTACTACGCAGTTTACAATTTACTTTAGGAAGTGACAGCTGCCCCCGTCCAGATAAGGGTCAGGCAACAACACTGGGGACTACATCCCCTACTCTTATCGAATAGTGAGTGGGTTCTTTAACGTCCCATACTATTTAATTTCCACCAAGGGCTATGAAACGGGACCTCCGGTTTACAGTCCTTATCCGAGAAGACTTGAAAGTCTAACCATTTGCAGATGTAACTACAAAGGCAGCACTTTCTCCTCAGTTGTTTTAAGACCTTGAGTGTCGGTCCGGCTGGAATTGAACTCACGACCTCTCGCATGACAGCTCGATGCTCTATTCTTTCTATTGAAACAATAGAGATCAAAATGGCCGCCGTATCTGCAAAAAGGTCCATTATCTTGATTAAAACGACTTTTAGTCTTACTCACCACTGCAGGATTGGATTTATGACTGCTGAGTGCTTCTCCAACCGCACTGATAAGAATTTCATTCAGCTGCATTGTGGCATGTTCGTTGTCTTTTGTCAGCAAGCACAGCAAGTGTCTCACATCATTTCGCATCTGCGCGGTGCCTTCGTGCAAATTAAAGTCAACCAATTCTTGTATCAGGCCCTAACGAAACAATATCAATCCATTGTAAAAGGTTTGATTATCCCAGTGAGTTCAGTACTCTCCATAATCTTTGTTTGAGACAATGAAGGCAGAACGGCCCTGTGGCTAGGGTGCTTGCCTTGAGATCCAGAGATCCCGGATTCAAGACCCGTTCTGACCACTAGTTGAACTTTGATCCTGGCAATTCCTAGTTCATACTTCTTGGGATTATTAAAGTTGTTGTCCAGTTCTAATTGGTATGTTTCATACCAATAATGAAAAGCCTCTATGGGGAATGGTCAATTAAGTACGCATGTATGAATGCATGCATTGCCAAGTCGACATTTCAACAAGCTGAGGTCATCTCGACTCTTACTACTCCCCCACTCGTTTCGTCGAAACCGTCCATGCCTTCCATCGCCAAAGGCCCTAATAACCCAGTCCACAAGAAATACTTTTCATTATTGAACCAAGGACTTAGTCAAGCACACTGGTGCAAGTTTCAATACGCAAAGGCCTAAGTGCAGGTAGAAAGTCAGTTTCTAGTGCATCTCTGAAGGTACAAGGGGTAAAACTAACTGCTATGCTTTTGCCTTTAAGTACATGTCAATGCTGGAAGCGTGAAAAGCCAGATAGCTACACCGTCAATAAACCGGTTAAAACAAGGTTTCCCACTCTACGATAAAATCGATAAAGCAGCACTCCATTGAACAAGCGAGATTCCTAAATTCGCTTTCCAAGAGAAAAATTAGCATTCTGGACCGGTTACAAAAGATTAAATAATAGACCAACCTCTTCCACCAGTTGTTTGCGTGTTCCTGGCACCATGGCTAATGCCCTCAATAAAGTTACACAATGTTCTATTGCAGCTGAGGCACAGCCATAGCATTCACCATGGAGTCCCTTCACGCCAGATGACAGCAGCAATGATCCACTGTTGGTTGTCTCCAGTACAGATTTACTTTCACGGCAGTCATACTCCAGTAACTCCTTCCTCGAAGCCAGCACTTTCTGAAAATTAATACAAAGAAATTTTCAGCATAGGCGACCCAAGCTTGCGTTACGCGCGAAACGTGACTGCCAAAGCGTCACATCAGCAACAACACTGTTCTAGACTTTTTTTTCGAGTTTCTTTCACGACAATTAAGGAGCAAAGAAGCGAAACGTTATCAACGAATGACCGAAATAAAACGGTAAGTTCACTCACTTATTTATTTTTTGTCTTTTCGAGCTTTTTTCTATTATTTTGGGACGTTCCTTATTGAGCAACTGTCGCACTTGTTCAAAAACTAGCATGCTAGCTTTTGAACAAGTGCACTTGTCAAGGAAAAATTGACAAGTTCTTCTTTACACACCAGCTTTGCCACGTCAGAACTTGTCAATGAAAACTTGCTCGTGTGTAACTGGCTTAACGCGAGCTTGGGGTGCCTATGGTTTTAGCAACACGTTCTGGCACTTAGCTTGGCAAGAAGTCTGCAATTCTGTGCCTTGTTGTAAAAGAAAACTTCCACTCTTACTAAAGAGTGAATTTAAACCAGAGGAAATTATGTTTGCAATCAAATTTGCTGAACACGATTTAACAATGTCTTTGCCTCAGGAGAAAACAAAACTTAGAGCCGTTTTTCCCCGGGCGATGTTATCTTGAATAATTGTGTCGTGTTGCGCAAAACCAATGACAACAGCGCAACCGTAGCACGTCACATGATTCAAAATGGTGGCTGGCGTCCAGGAAATTAGAAAACAAAAAGAGGCCATCGTGAAAAGATATCAGCGCTTTCTTAAAAAAAAAGTGAATAAACTTGTTTCCATATTTAATTTTATGGGGTTTAAATTTATTTTCCGTCGGAATGGAGGTTTCCCTTAAGAAACAGTGGGTCGATGGATTTAATGCTGACTCAGTCTCGCAATGAACAATACATCTAACTGCAGCAACAATATCACTCGAGATTCTTCTTCTGTGCCAGTGCGATGTACGGTGACGAGCACTCATTACTTCTCCACCCTCTCCCATCGCTTAAACGTATTATTGAACTGTCAGGGAGTTGACCCAATGATTGTTACGAACCTGGGTGATCTTGCTGAGCTCATCAAAAGTTCCTTTGCATTCAACACAGTAGCGATGAGCCAAAGCTTGGATTGCCTTGTTCACTCCTGTGTTAACACCAGCACTGCTGCTGCTGCTGCTGCCGGCGCTCGCTGCTGAAGATCCTGTCACTACAGCACTGACTGTCTGTGCACCACCAGATGTGCCCTCCTAACACAAAAGAAAAATTTGACGCATGTGCTGCTGGAATCTCAAGTTTTCACAAGGGAACAGAACCGCAAGAGGAATATGCAAATTGAAACAACTATAAGAAAACAACTTGGTCGGTTGACACGCCAGGACATAGCCTTGTGGGGACTTAAGGCGCTGTTACACTCGAAGGTTACTTGTCTCGTGACTGTTACTTAAAAAAAAATTATAATTACCTACAGAAAAATCTACTACACGTACTAAAGGCGGAAACGTGAGGGGATATACACTGTATAATTTACCTGCAATGGCTCATGCTGTCCATGTTCCAGTAATCTGTTTAACAGAAGGTCTAATGGCTGTCTGTGAGACACCAGCTGTCGATATACCCTGTCTGCCCGCTCCAGCAAAGAGTTGATGTTTGCAACAGCCTGCGAAGTCCAACAAAATAAAGTCGCGTCGGTCAGTTTGTAACAAAGCAGGTTTCTTGATTGGCTTGATGTCCGTCACAAAGCAGTTACTTCTCCTATACGGATATTCATCTTTATAGGAAACACACTTAGCTTGCACATCGGTAGTTCACGTTTGCATCTAGTCAAAGGGCCAAGCCATTTTCACAAGGAACTCTTTTCATTCGAATGAAAGTAAAATAAAACACCATCACAAAAATTCCACGATTGGCCTCGCTTTTAAAGAGGCTCAAGTTATTATAGTAGTGTCCCTTTTTTTGTTACCTTCTTACGATCCTCTTCGTTCTCAATGGGATCAACAGCACAGCAGGGCCTTGCAGTCAACGTATAGTCAAACTTGGCATATTTACAGAAGCCACATGCATTACACAGAAAAGGATCCCTTTCATCATAGTTTATAGACCTGAAGCGAAATAAAACAAGCAAATCCAGAACTTTTGATGTACTCATCGACTAAAGAACATTCAATTCCGAAGCTTACTTGTCAGCTTTCTTGGCTTGCAGCCAAGCCTCTATTTAAACTTTCTTTTGCTTGCTCAAAAGAGCTAGTTGCTAAACAAACCTGCATTTGTGGCACTGGTATACATTCTCTCCACAGTTACTGCAGACGCCAGGATTAGCATTGACGGAAGCACTGCAGCGAGGACACTGCAAAGTCTCAGAAGAGGCCTACAAGACAACAAAACAAGTCAAGAAGCAGCAACTGACGCAAAAAAACGGTCTATCTTAGCTAAAAACAAGATAAAAAATTGTAAAACCATTGACGCTATTTTGGGTTCAAAAAATACTCAACCCAACGGGATTCACACTAGTTATGGTCTATTGTTTTATTTCTTCAATGATTATAACAAGTTTGTTTATCTCTGACACAGGCCAAAGTGGCCAGTCCTTAACGATAAGTGTTTCATTGGCCTTATTGCATGACTTTAAAATGATACCCTTCCAGTCGAATCCACAGTGCCCATTACCACGAGCAAATTTGTGGTCGACAACTTATTGTGACCAATATAACTTTTTTTGCCTAGCCATGGAATGAACAAGGCAGTCTATTACCCCACACACACCAACAAGACATGTTTAATTAAACTGGGTTTAAAAAAATTAAAATTAGTCATAGAAAAATGTAGAACTGGTTTTTTCATGAGATTCAGGTTTTTTCAACACATGCTTTGACCTGTGCTAAATTTGTAGCCGACAAAAGTCAGTAAACATGATTTAAAAAGAAAACACTCTGAAGCAGTGTTTAACTAAAACACGAGTAAGGTTTGGTGTGAATGGGGCATAAGATATAATTTCTTGCGACAAAAAAAAGATTTTCAAGGAAAAGCAGTTACCTGAAAGTTCTCATAGAAATCAGCATATTCAATCATCAAGTTACAGGCCACTATAGGTAACGGAAAATCAACCTGCAACAAGAAAATACATCACACAATTTGCTCATGGCACACCTGAAATAAAAACGCAATTGGTGGCTGGATGGATTCTAACCTTAAGTTCTGTTTGTCCCGGTGAAAGATGGCACTTCTTAGCTTTATGCCACAACGATCGCCTGCAATGAAAATCATTACAATAAATAGGTGAACCATCAACAACAGCTTAAAGATACTACGACTTTCCGTCATTGTTTGTCGCATAACGGTTTGACGAGACATTTTTTTTCTCTCACTTGTTTTTCAGCTCTACGACTGCCTGCACCGTACGATTGTTGTAATACAAATTGATTGTTCTGACCTGCAAATACAATCAAAGAAAACTTTCGTTAAAACTAATGATAAGTTGCGAAGGAAGCTGGAGTTCTCTTTTGGAGAACCAGAGGCTATTCGTCCACCACGTCCTACTTCAATCTGGAGTCAGTGCCGGAGTGAACAGTTACACTCAGGCATTGCCAAATAAGGGACAAGACTACAGACAACATCACATGAAAATTGCAGCTACTTACCATTTTTTGACGCTTTAAATCAGCAATACGAAGGGTGACTCTTGAAATCGTGTGACTTCCAATCAGTTTTACCAGCTGGCACGTGGTAGTAAAGCGAGAGTCTCCTTTGATGTTTGAAAGCTTTAGGCTCTTTGTGAATCAAGAAGAGATGTGAATTGGTTATCGCAGTTCACTTTCAACGTATTTCTGCACATGTTTTTAGCCAACAGTGAACCGTATAGCGAAAAGCTGTGACCGAAGTCTCGAAAATGCTACCCGAGGCCGCAAGCCGAGGGCAGCTTTTTCAAGGCCGAGGTCACAGTTTTTCGCAATACAGACCAACCTTTAGCTGGTAAATAACTTATTTATTTTCTCCTCTCTGAAATCACATTTTTAATTGTTGACTCCCACCGCGCTTGATAGCGAATGCACTAAATGACTAACAAACTGAACGTTTGAAAGATAAATATCTTTATTCGAATTCTATTTCCACGCCTCGATCTCGCCTA
>NC_090884.1:44788838-44808838 GCF_036669925.1 Montipora capricornis
TGTATTTTACCGATAAACAACAACATGCCATTCCTCTTTTCCTCAAGCCCAACTTCCTTCCTATTCAGATGATTTACTTTGAAAAAACGGCAAGTTTAATGTATGCTATTTCTTCTAATGTGGCTCCTTCTTTAATTCAGCAGCTTTTCACGAAAGCAGAAAATGTGCATGGTTACGGCAAAAGATTGGCCACCAGAGGAAACTATTACGTCAAATCTCCCCGACTTGGAATTGAAAAAAATTCGTTTTCGCGATCTGGCACCTGTGTTTGGAACAGTTTACCACCAAAATCACGTCATGTCAATAAAAGTAGGTTTAAAAAGGAATTACGTGTGTCTACTTAATATACTACAATCAGAAAATGAATATATTGGTGTACCTGAACTGATCACGAGGTTAGCTTAAGTCAAATCTACAGTTTGATTTTCCATACGATAATTTATAATTTATCGCTACGATATAACGGTCGCCTTTAACTTGCTCGTCCACTCTGTTGTCGCTTAGTCCTTCTTTTTTTCTTCCTTTCTTTCGATTTCAGCTCCCATATTTGTCAGCAACTTGTGTAGGCATGCACTAACCATAATTTCTTTCCATGATATTATACAGTGTATTCAAGACAAAATATATTGCAACTAACATTAAGCATTTAAGTAAATATACAATAATAAATATCTCTTGTACAGCCTCGATTAGCACTGCTACCCGCGGTATGGCTATCATATCTTAATTGATTATTATTGTAAATAAAGATTCGTTGTTGTTGTTGTCGTTGTTGCAGTCACCGTGCATTTAAAGGGAAAGTACGGCCACGAAAAAGATTCTCTGAATCGAAAGTTCGTTACCTGTGTTGTCAAACTTGACCACTCATTTGACCTTAATGTGTTTAAATAGCCAACGAGGCTATGACGTAGCAATAGTCAAGGATTTCTCAGGATCAATAGATTTAAACAATGAAAACACAGGCGAGGAGAGCGATCCCGACCCAATTGTAAATTTGAATCTTAATCCAGGGGGTATATTGTATTGATATTGGTTCCACCATCACAACAGATTTACCTCGTGGTCGTTAAACAGGGTTTTATAAGTGCGGTATATGCAGGAGTTTCACAAAGGGAAAGAGAGTTTGCAGTGCTATCCTGCGCTCATTGCTGTGAAATCAAGTTTAATCTGTCTACCGTGGCTTTCTACGAGAGGCCCCTGTTAAAACTTAAAGCAAACGATCGATTAAAATTTCCATCGAATGGCGACAGTAGGTCGTTTCAGTAGTTTCTATAAAGATAACAAAATTGAACTACATTTCAAGTTAAGTTTAATCTACTGCCCGGAAAAGCGCATAAAAGTGAAAGTCGTCTATATTATTGCTTGCTTTAGGTTTCTCGCCCCAATATAGTGATAGTTTGGACTGGTTGACCGAGATTTCAGTTTAAAGCGAATGTCAACAAGACCAATATTCACGTACCTGAAGATCCCGCTTTTAATATAAATGATCCGAACAGACTTCGCAGTTTTCAGGTTTCGGTCCATCCACGTTTTCAGACGTTTTGTTTTCGCTAGCCAACTTTTTTTTTAATTTTCATTTTCTGGAATCTTGTGGAATTTTTAATTTTTATATGTGTTCTCAAGTCTAGTTTCATCCCCCTCGAGCAGATCAAAACACCCAAGAACTTCTATTTAACACCGGTAAAATGCCTTGCTAAGTATATTATTATGCAACATCTGAAGGTTTCGTCGGCTTATTCTAAACGCTTCCCCCGTGTGAATACAAATACGCTTGCTGAAGCATCAAAGACGGCTGTAGCAGGAGAAAAAAGAAAGTGAAAAAGAAAAAAAGGTACGCTAGTCGAATATTTCTATGTCGCATGTTGAAGGTTTTTGTCTTGTTTACATTTTTGCCGCCTAGTTTGATTGACTAGAGGATCTACGAGTACTTAGTGACTTGAGTTTCTGTCGCACTAATGGCCTACTTAACCTACTACCTATTGAACCAAAAGACCGTTTACCATAGTTCCCCTTACATTTGAATTTTTTGGAGCAGAAAGGTCACACAACATTGAGAAAGTGATCCCGATTAGAAGAACTTGGTAGGGGTCAAAACACGTTTGTTGACTTTTGCTACGTCATAACAATCATATCCAAGATGGCGCTCTCCAAGTCACGAAAGAGGCAACTTCAAAGTGCTCTTGTCACATTTTAGCAGGGAACAGAACAAAACGGCAATTATTTTCGAATTCCTGGCGAAAAGCTTTAGTAATTCAGAGAAACTATTTCTAGACCGTACTTTCCCTTTAAGAGAGGCAATAAGTTGATTACCAAGACCTACTTGTGCATGCTGAACAGCAGTTCGTGTGCTTGCCACCTCACTGCAGTTGAGTTTGATTCCAGCAGAAAGTTCTGCACAAACTGACTCATCACTTCCTCGTCAACTGCATCACTTAACAACTGGACAAGACACTGTGCGGCTGCTGAATATGAACAATAAACAGTGAAGACAATTGAGGAAATTCACGCAACAGAAGCAGAGCACTCATGCAAGGATGTCTTTTCATTCACATCAGAGCCTAAAAATTTTTAAAGGTCGCTTAAAAGGAATCGAATTTTTTCCACTGCTCCTTATCAATCGGTTATTTTACTCTTACACAGAGGGTGAATGAAAAGTCCGCCTCATTCGATTGTCGAGTAAATGTATGTTATTCACCAGCCGGGAGGTCCGTATTGGGAAAAACTGTGCCCAATGATTTTTGTGGATAAATCTCAGTACCATGAAATAAGAAAGGGAGACGTGATCCTCGCTCTTATCTCGACAACATTTATTCCACTCTACTAAAGAAAATAACTGTTAAGTTTACCACATCGAAACCCGCATTACTTTGGTTTAAGAGGGCCGTTGCCTTTACCATTAGTTCAAGATAACTGAACAGGTTTTAAATACAACGAAATCATTAAGTCATTTTGAACTACTGGAATTAACGCCATACAACTTACAACCTTAGCAATCACCTGCTGTCTTTTCTTTGTCCTTATCTTTGTCCTTGTCCTTCTCTTTGCTCTTCGATTTCTCTTTTTCGTCTTTTTTGTCTTTCTTACCCTTCTGAGGTGAGCTAGATGGTGGTGTCTTCATTTCACAGATAGCATAGCCAAGCAGCTGCAACATTAGAGGAGTCACGCCCTCTTCAAACAAGAAACTGCTTCTCAACAGGAAAGGCAGCATATCTGCAAAAAAAAAAAACATCCACATTAGAGAAGAGTTCAATATTTTGACGAAAGTTATTTTCCAGCAGCTGTGGTTTTGCACAACTATGGTTCGCGATTCGCTTAAAGATTAGGATTACATATAAGGAGAGGCGCAGTCCTAAGTCCAGCAATAATATCAGCATTAACAGAGAAACGAAATGCGTTTCAACGAACGCTGCAAAGGTAGTAGGCACGCTCGACCACAAAAATTTAAAAGAAGCATTCCGCTTGTTGCGCTGTCACACAATGCCATATTATCGCGTTCCTTTAGGTTCATATGACGTTAAGTTGTTGCGGACGTTCAGGGAAATTGACCTCCCCTTTACTAATTCACCAATTCCGGCCCTTGCTGTTGATAAACATGATAATTTATGTACAATTAAACCCCATTGGGAACTCGGAAAAATCTGGGGCTTGGATTTTTCTCAGTTCCCAATGGGGTTTAATTTTCAACATTTCATTTAATATATGTACATCATTCTCACGTTCGCTCAAGTGAGTACCCAAGATGAAAAAATACCTGTTTCTTCTAAACAGAATTCCTGCCAGTTGCTGATACGGCTCGACGCAATTTCAGAACAAGCTTTAAGGTGTTCAATCTGCAGAGGAGAAAATTATTACTTTTCTATGAATGAAACAGTCTAAGGAACAATTGGCTATTTCCCGCTTCTATTCAGAAATTCACCTAATTAGATGCACGCCCAATTTTTGACATCCAACACAAAGTTAGCCTGCGAGCAGGCTGTCTCTCCGCGACCCCAGTCCCCCGGAGAGCCTGCAAGCAGGCTAACACAAAGTGTAAGGTAAGGGTTATGGTTAGCGTTATTTTTAGCCTGGGGTAAATGCATCCGTTTATCCTTAATCCAGGAGCAGCATCTGGGAGACACTTTGCGACGCTAATGGTCTGTTTTCCGCGACACGAGTGATGTTGAAGTTGAGAGAAGAGCAAGGACACTTTGTGACGCTTATTGAAATTCCCGTGCATCTAATTAGGGGCACGGCACTTCTTGACATACATCATTTCCCGCGGATTCCGAACAACTACGTACATGTGCAAGCGCCGGAGACCCTGACGCTTTCCAGATGCGGTTTGTGATTGGAGAACGAAACAATAGATGACACAACAGAAACAAAGCACCTAGCCCTGACGGGAAAAAAAAACCTACAGGTCATACGGACCAATGAAAATAGCAGTCTGGAGTAGCTAAAGGATTACTACTCACCAGCGCTGAAGCTATAACAAAGAGCCCCCTTAAATTTCACTCCATCACCACCACACTAATTTGAGGAGAAATTGTTTTCCCATTGATGCGGCGCTCTTTTGGAAGATAGGGTTATTGGGCACGTAGAAATGGTTTTGTGTCAGCGAAGAGAATGACGTTGACGATGAAACTGACGGTCACGTACTCGTAGACTCAGACGTCTATGTTTCATTTAGGTTATGATGATAACGACAAAATGATAATGTTGACGACGGCAACCGATGAAAAGAAACAGACTTACCAAAGTGATGAGAGTGTCATATGGCAAACTGATTGGTCCATTGAAAACTGATTCGTAACTGAATCCACCCTGTTCACTAAGTTCCCTGTGGAGGAGACGGGTCCTTTTTAACATTTGAGTAGAGCTGAAACTATAGTAATGGGCCATTTCCGAGTTCAAGTCTGCCTCCTCTTCAAAGCGAGTCCAAGTGCCAAGTTTTTGTAATGGTAATTAGTTATACTTTACATATGAATGAAAACCTATTTTCATAACAAAAACTTCGCACTTAGACTCGCTTTGAAGATGAGGCTGGCAAGAACTCGGAAATGGCCTATTGTTGAATTGAATAAACGGAAAACGAGCTCACTATTTTCCATCAACTCAGGGAGAGCGGTGCGTTTCCTTTAGTGATGCCTATTATAAATGGCCTCTTCCCCTGAAAGGTGCCTATGCTTGGAAGCTAGAAACACAGTTAGAAAAGGGATACGAGGCACAGTTAAACCTACCTGACAGTTTTCATATGTGACTTGAGGGCGTGCAAGTCCCGCAGGCGACGATAGCTTTCTTTGGATCCGCACAGAAACAAGAGAAGCTACAAAAATGTAAAAAAAGATCGTCTATCATGGACGGCTTGCATTAGTTCATGCCAACCTATCGCAAGGATAATATCCTCTTTTTTTCGTTTGTCTGCCATTGGGCAAAAATGAAATTCGATTACGAAACTAAAGGAATTACCTTCCTGACTTGCCGTCGAACAAATGGAGTTTGTTGAATCAAAAGATACTAAAAGGAAATCAAAGATTTGGAGTTAGACAATGTAGCGATCTCTGTGAAGGTCATTAGAACTCTCATTTTGCAACGAACCTCACACAAGTACTGGTACCATTCATCACCAAACTGTGGCGAGTTCTCAAGGTGAAGAGAATCTGCAACTTTCTTGACCTACAAAAGAGTGACCCCGTTAATATTGAAGTGCACATTAGTTTCGAGTAATAGAGGGACTTCTGTATGACCTTTAAAAAGTGTTCGCAATTTGTTTCACGAACCAATGTTTGGAAAGATCAAAACAAAGCTTCTCCTTATCCCCGCCAAGGAAATTCCTAGTATGGGCAGTAAACAGTTCGAGTGCCAAATCATATTACTGCATTTCAACCAGGTGATCTAGTGACGTAATTTGAAGGACTGAGAAGAAAAATTTTAGCACCGTATCCCACAACCGCGCGCGGCCTTACGTCTTGTTTCCAGATTTCCTGCAGTATTTCAATCGCCAAAACTCAACAGACAATCCCGTGTTTCCCACATTTCCTGTTACTGAATGAACATTCAAGTAGAACCGACGAGATTTAACCTCGCCTCTGCCATGTTGAATTCGAAAATAACATTCAAGGCCGCGCGCGGTTGTGGGATACGGCGTTAAAATTTTTCTCCCCAGCCCTCGAATTCCGTCACCAGATCTCCTGGAAATGACGTCAAAGCAACATGCACATCGCTTTCCAGAAAGTTCCATGGAAAATGACCTTGTTTGCATCCGCGTTTGCTGAGCCAATGAAAACCCGCGCTTGTTTGTTTTTGCTTACTTTTCAAGGCCATTTGAAAGTTGCTCTATTCATCATAAAGATAGATCCCCCCACAGATATCATGCAGTCAAGGGACTTTTTTGCTGGCTTTTACAGCATAAATACACGCAATTAAAGGCACAACGATTTTAATAAGCGTCACGAAGTCTCCCCTTGCTCAACAACACTCGTTTCTAGGAAGTCAATTGACGTCACAACATGTCCCCTAACCGCTGGCCTTACCACTAACCTTGTTGGAAATGGGTAGCTAATGATTTTACTTAACGTGAGAGCTTGGATTGGAAATAAACAAATAGGGGTGCATCTTATTACCGACATGTCTGGACACAATTGCTGCGTTAAAATGAAAGCGGAACTTCGTGAAGCAAATGAAAAAACGTTCGCACTAGGTGCAAATAGAAGTTCATTCAAAAAATAGAAAAAAAAAAACTCAAATTAGTTACACTTTCCGTGTAAATGAACTTCTCGTATCTTCCTGGAAAGAACTTTGAAAGATTAATTTCTAAAGAACAGGTTTCACAAAAATAATCAACATTTACATTTAAATGACCCAGGGTCTTTGAGGACGAAGGCGGACGTTTCGTCCGGTTGTTTTTACGCCCGGTACTTTGACGCTATAAAAATGTAGATTAGTTGGCATCTTGTTTTCCTTTTTCGTTTTTTTTAACTAGCGTATCTCAGGAAGACATATGCCGAAAATAACAAGACAATCACGCGCAATAAATTCTTCAAACTTACAAGAAGTCACATCACCTTATTTTGCTTACTAAACGGAATAATCGATCTGTTGGCATTTCATACTTTGAAAGCTATGAAAAACCTTAACGACCGCAAAATTATCTTACCAAACGAAAAGAAATTATCGAAAGCTTTAAAAACGTAAGTGATTACATTAACCATTTAACACAAATACATATCTCCGGAACACCGGGACAGAGTGGTGAAAATCTCTAGAACTCTGGCCGTAATTTTATCACCAACATTGTAGAAAAATGATACCAGCTTTGCAAGGAAATTACTGTACCTGATATGGAAGCCTCAAAGCCATCTCTGTTAGCAGTTGTGGATATGCTTCAAATACATCTCCAGCGTGCCCCTGTATAAGTAAGAGGTAGCAGTCGACGACAATTTATGCGTTATGTGTTGTAGGTCAGCGGTTCATACACATGCGTAGGAGAGTTGAAAAAAGATTGAGCACACGGCGATCGTGAACACATATGTTGTTCACGCAGATTAAATATTCAAGTTTACATCCTTCTCTGCATTGTGTGAATATTATTGCACCCACAAATTCAAGTAACACTTTTCTAAATACAGGCAAAAACCTCGAAAACAATGTTTTGCTTGTCATTGAGGAAGAACCGTCACTTGTGTATCAAATAAAGTTAAGGTTTTTAAAAGCAAAAGAATAGGACCAGCACTTTAACAGGACATCTATCAGTCGGGCGCATTTCTTTAGATTGTGTTGACCAAACCCAGCTTGCCGGAAATGGGAAATATTTCGCCAGAAACTCATTAAGGCACAAGCCAAAATCACTTGTTCAATCACGATACAAGGCCGTCATTCACTAAACTTACTTTGACATATTGTCTTAGGAAAAATGGCGACATGTCTGGAGGGGGACTGGCTGGTTGAGGCTTCAGTAATGCTCCTCCAAGACCAGAAGTCTCTTCCTACAAAAATGTCACAAACATTAGGTTTAACAAATATCCGGAATGTATTACCTGGTAACAAACAACCAACAAATGTACCCAACCAATACCAAAAAAACGTATCAGCTTGGGCACCCCTTTGTGTTTTTTGAACCTGTGCATTGGCCATCGGCAGGATGCCGGATGGCGCAGTGGTTGGTGAACCCACCTTCCAGCAGTTTGTCCCAAGTTCGATTTTACCTTGCCCGAGGATCTATCCTTCAAGCCCCAGCTATTCAAACGATAGATAGCACTATCCGCCGGTTAAATAACTCAAATGAAGCTATGATCTTCGCAGTTATGAATGCAATTTTTACAATTGCGTAGAGAAGCCTGAAAAATTCAGGACTTCAACGGGGTTTGAACCCGTGACCTCGCAATTCCGGTGCGACGCTCTAACCAACTGAGATATGAAGCCACTGACGTTGGGGGCTGGTCATTTGTGGGTTCTAATGGTCCCGCGAGGAATGAATCAATGATGAAATGGTATTTGAAATGAATCAAATATGAACTGCGGATATGAAATCAAATGAAGCTATGATCTTCGCTATGATCATAGCTTCATTTGATTTCATATTTGCAGTTCATATTTGATTCATTTCAAATACCATTTCATCATTGGTTAAATAACTATCCACTGGACAATTCAATTGGTTTTGCTAGTGTTTATCCGCTGGATAGTGATTTATCCGGTGGGTAGCGCTATCCATCGTTTGACCACTGAGGCAGGTACTCTGGTTTTCCCCTTCAACCTAAAAACTGCAAAGAGTAACATTAAACGAAAGAGAGAAGCGGTCCTCGCACTTACCGCTGGAAAAATTGAGGCGGCTTCACCGGATGCGAACCTATGACCTTTGCGATGCCGTTGTCAACAACAGACAATTCCTTAAAATGTCTAGATAACTGCGAGGACTCCTAGTATGGTGTACACTGTTTAAGGAGTATCCCTATTAAAGTATTAAAGTAATAAAGGATCGCTTCTCTCTTTCGTATATAACCCGCAATTCAAATTGCATTTATTTCATTCAGTAAAAATTGACTTGCTCTGATTTAATTTCATTTAAATTTGATATGGTTTTATTTGCAGTGAGAACTTGCGCACGGTTTTATGAGAATAAGATTTAAATAAAATGATTTTTAGTAACACTTTCCTATTCCTAGGTTTAATTTAGGGTCCCAAACCGTTTTAATCAGTTTTACACTACTTTATGGATAACATCAAAAGACCTTGACTTGGATTAGCTAAAAGGGTATAAAGTAAACTCATTAATATCCCATTGCAGCCAGACAAAATAATGAAGGCGAAGCTGACCTCCTCCTGATTGGCCACATCTCTCCAATGTTCCAACAGAGTCTTAAGAATCTTCAAACAATTGCTTGTGATTCCAACATCACAAAGCGTGGCTGCTGTCTGCTTGCAAACAAGTGAGGATGACTGGTGAAAAAATAAAAAACACAACCAATAAGGATAAACAAACGGCGATCAAGGACAGTGAGTTTGCGCAATACCGACTCTTAAGCCACTCATGTCAACTTCTTAATGTAATTAGATTTATGTGTACCCACCCTGCCAAGTGATATTATCAACAATGATTCTCCTCAGTGTCGGCAAATAGTGGTGGATGTGTACCGACACTGAGATGAATAATATTGTTTCAGTATGTACCACAAAAGTTGAATAATAAGCCGAGTTCATTGATAAAATGTTCTCTTCGTTAACCGAAGCGAAACCAGAAGCCATTTTGGTTTTCTCCATTTGCTTAGCAGTGAATAGTACTTGCTCTTCACCTCCGAGCTAGCCAACCAAAAGCGTGGAAAGCACCAATCAATTGTGTGGTATATATACATGTACTTAGCTATATACGAACGAATACTCGACTGCTCTCTCTAAAACTTTCACTCAACTTCATTGCAGCCTCATTACAACTTAATGGTACTAATTTACCTCAGAGCCATTTTTATCCAAGGACTTGGTTCTTGACATCAGGACACTCAATAACCTCATTAAAATCAGCCAGACTTCGTGTTGTTTTGTGCGTGAAGAGATGTGCTTTACATCTTGCTACAAATGAATAGTAAATCTGCGTGAGCCAAATCAAAGAAAGCAATTATACATTTAACCCCTTGACTTCCAGGAGTAATCGGTAAGTAAATCCTCCTCACAATTTCAATGAAATGAAAGAGGTTTTTTTTTTATATCACATCAAATTATCAGGATTATCCAAAAAAGAAAACCATGGTACTAATAAGGAGAATGAACGTTCCACTGCCGTTCATTTCTTATCTGTATTTTAACTTACGTTTCATGGTTTTCATCACCCCTCTTGAAAACCACAACAAACGTGAACTGTATGATATATTTATTTCTTCGAGAGACATGCACAAGCATAGACGTTATTTCATTAATTCATTTATTTTCTCATGGTGTCCTGATTGTATCGCGATTGAACGGCCGTCATCTTTATTTGTAGTGGTGAATGTAAGCAGCGTACAGCACCAAGACAACTGCAGAGAAGGGAGAGGATGTAAATAATAAACCAGGATGATAACACCTTCATATCACTAACCATTTGATCCAGCTTCAGTTCACTTAAGCAAGCACTCAACACTTTGTTTAAAGCAACTTTGTCTCTTTCATTATCTTCCAAGTCTGAACACAACATCCGCAACACCTGAAACAAACAAAAGATCAAATAAGAGAGGTTTTAAGTTACAACAGCAGCGGTCACATTGGACATTCTTCGGCGGGGGAAATCGCTGTTGCCCACGAGGGAGCAAATTTCTTAAGTGTAACAGATTTTCCCACGGTGAAATTAGAAATGCCTATACCTACATGTTCGTCAATGAAAACGACAATGCCTGCATCGCCTTTTGGGGAGAGAGGAGATTCGTACCTGCATAAAAGGTATTGCTTGCACTCCACCCACATCTTTCAGCTGAGGCAAGTGAAGCAATAGTTCGTCCAGAAGCAGCAACTTTAACGAGTGTAGCTTTTCCTGATCCATTAGAGATTCCTTGTCTTCCTGTGTACGCCCTTGCTCTTCATCTCTGTTACTGCCACAGTCGGACTGGCCTGTTGCAGTCCCTGCAATTACAAGCACCACCATAAGAAAAATCAATAAAGAACTGGAATAATGCAGCCAGACCCACATTAAGTTGACGGTACTAAACATTGCTCAATCTGTGGTACGTGTGTTGACGCTTTCTCGATTGATTGTTTGATTATCTACAATGCCGGACCCAATGCCTGCATTGGAAGAAAAAAGCTGTACTTTGGTGTTGTTGGAGGTCGTGCATTAAAAGCCTTGGCCCAACCCAACACTCAGGATCCTAAAGTACAGAGCGAGGCTGGGTTCTGGCACGTTCTTGACATTTTTTCACTAATTTGAACGTCTCTCCGCCATACATTTCTTATCCTCAGCAATCGCTATGTTTGATAAGCAGTTGAAAAGGGATTGTGAGATGGGGCCTACAGTTTTCCTGTCCTTATCCGTCTTTATCTGAGTACTACAACTTCAAATCCACGTCTGTTCTGGATGGTTGCCAAACGTACCAGCTTGATCACTCTCCAATACAACAGTCTCCATGCTGGTCCCGGGCTCGGCAGCAACAGAGTCAACACTACTACCACTCTCAAATTCACCTCCTGTATGCCCAGTATCATGGGGCAGAGGCGACCTGGGTGCACTGTGACCTGCTGAAGAGCCCTGTGCACTGCAAGGTGGAACATCGTACTCATCCTCACTGCCTTGACCTACAGGAAGCAAGGAGTGGAAAGAAAAAATGTATCAATAAGTTATTCTGTTGCTCAGTACACAGCACCGGAGCTAGGATGGCAAAGCAGTGAGAGCACTTCCCATCCACCGATGTGATTTCCCCCAGAAGCCAGTTTCCTCACACATTTAAAGCCAACATGTAACTGATTTCACATGTACGTAAATTGCTACCACGGACCATGTATGTACTGTACCGTACCCTTATTTGAAAAGACAGCTAAGAGCGCCTAAAATCCTTGCTGATGTGTGACATGGCTGTACTTTGCAACAGCGATGAGCAACACAGTCATCACATAACTAATCTTAACATACCCGATGCATTATCTGAGGATGCGCCAACTTCAACAGGTAGACTCTGCGACTGCACTCCTGGTAGTGGCAAACCCTGGAGACTAAGCCCCTGTGCACCAGCCTGCTCCTGAAGACTTAGAGCTATAGCAAGCTCCATCATCGCCTCATCATCTGCGTCAGCAGGGAGATCTAACATGCCCGGCAATCCACCTGCACCAAGGAGTAAGGCCTCAAGATGACTGGCCGCACTTGCTATTGATGATACTGCACCTGATGCCTGGTCGGGCTGAGCTTGGTCAGGCTCTTGCTGAGCAGTCTGTTAGAGGTAACAATGAGAACAAAAAAGAGTGGTTTCATTTTGTGGGCACAGTACTCATCTTCAATTTGTTATAAGTTTTAGCTCTTAACTGGGGTTAATGAGTCCTAAGGGAGTACTAGTTTTCCTCACTTGTCCCTAGCATACTCTCTTCTCCTGACCCTTGCAATCAAGGCTTGTCCAGTAGTCAATAGCTCATTGTTTAGCTCAAAGTACTTTCACGTTTACAATGTCAAAGCGGTTGCCAAAGCTTCCAGTAATATTCCACAACATCACACGATTCTCACCTGTCTCGCCTTATGTGAACCCCCCACACTATTAGCCTGCCACATTTCAGCTTTGCTCTTCAAGCAAGTGCCTTGACTCGTACTCTTTAAGATTGCATTTTTTCTCTACGTGCACTTATCATGCCGAAACAACGTAAATCTCGAAGGAACCAGCGCACCACGGCTCCGTCTACCACGGCTCAGTCAAATGCCCGGGCCAACACTGCAGATGTAGCACAAACGACGCAGGACGCAGCAATGCCGACCGAAACGATACATTTACTTTCGTCCCAGCGCCACCTGGTACAATCAGGGCCACGGCAGCAGCTCATCGCTCGCCTCCAAGCGGACGACTCTCGGGACTCCACACCCCCATCTACCGGCCCAGAGATCATGCCAGATCAGCAGTTGGCCTCCATGATTGCCTCTACCGTGCACGAAAAACTGGCAACCTTCAACACCGCGAGCAACTCGCCATCGAGCTCAACATCTGATGCTGTTTCAACTGCTCAGCAACATCTCCCAGGCGTTACTAGACTCGCACCAGATCCCTCTCTCCCACAGGTCCGCGGACAACAACAGACTCCGTCCTCTGTGGATTTCTCGCTGTCCTCCTCTCAGCAAGATTTGAATCTTGGCACACCGGAAGACACAGCCGTCTTGCATACGTACCAACTACAGAGTCCCTTCTATCGCCAGCCATCTCTCCCATTTAGCCAAAACCGTTTCCTACAACACCATTAAACGTGACCTATTTTCCGCTCAAGACCTCCATAGGCTACACAACTTTCCCTTAAAAATCCAAAAATGTTTCGACTCCAGAAGTTCCCAAATCCCCGTTAGGTTAGATCGTTATCCAATTACAATCCAAAGCCTGCAGTCTATTTTTTCACTTTTACCGACCGCACTTGACTTGTGACCTTAATCACATTATGCTCTGGGCAGCATTGACCTTAGCCTTTTTGGTTTTTTACGTTCAAGCGAATTTACCTGCACTTATAGGTTTCCGTTGGAAACAGAAAAATCCGTTCATAGCGTGAACTATATTTTCAGGAGATGACACAAACATGCATTTACGGAATGGTGAAAGGCATCAATTTTTTTTTTCCTTCTGTTGTTTTTTGGTTCTCTTTTTTTTCTATATGATGTTAGGTGTGCAGGGATAGCGCACTGGTAAGAGCACTCGCCTCCCACCAATGTGGCCCGGGTTCGATTCCCAGAATCGGCGTCATATGTGGGTTGAGTTTGTTGGTTCTCTACTCTGCACCGAGAGGTATTCTCCAGGTACTCCGTTTCCCCTCTGCTCAAAAACCAACATTTTGACTTTGACTTGGTTCGCGCTAATTGTAAATTTCAGCGCTAGAACGACTAGACACTCCATTTTTCCTTTTACCACTGCTGCTATGGCAGAAACCACAAAAAAAAAATAAATAAAAATAAAATAAAAATAAACCCTTAATGCTCATCAGTTAATTCATCCAACAGTCCCTGGAACAACAGTTATTTTAGTTTAAGTTTGGCAAGACACACCCATCATAATTTAGAGCATCTGATGCAAGACCTGGCTACCAGCACTATATTATTCAGTTATACTTATTTTGAAGTCCTATCCTGTTCATAAGGCTAAATCTGAACCCCACCATTGCTACACACAAGTTACCTCTGGGGCTTCCGCATCTGGTTGATCTTCTTCTGTACGCTGCCCTTCAGCATCTGTTCCACTTGTTTCTTCTGGAGTTGTCCTGTCAGCTCTATCTGCATCATCTTCCTCGCCATCAAAATCATCTCCCCCAACTCCTTCTCCTGTTGGAGTGTTACACTGTGGAGGGGAGTTACCCACGTCATGCCAGTGTTTGTGGATAAGGCGCATTAGAGCCTGCTTACATGCAAAGCTCACTGACTGATCCTGGTGAGAAAATGAAAATAATTTCATATTTGTGTACAGAGTAATAATGTGATTGGTAGAATCACATCCTTTTACCTTGAACTAGTGGAGCTGACCACTTAAACGGGGTATTCCATAATATATTTTAAAATTTTTTTCTCAACCTTGTTTTAAAACATCAATCTATGCTGTTTTGTAAAAAACACACAACTCCGTACGGTTTCGTTTAATTTTCAACAATGAAGACTTGCAAATATTTGGTCAAAATATCCTTCCCACACACTTTCACATCATCCATGAACTATCAGGGAACACGAGTAATGACAACGACACAAAAAAGACAAGGCCACAAAATTATAGGTTTCATTAATGGGCATACATAATTAAATCGCTCTATAATTGTCTTCACTTCCTTCCAAACAAAACAAAAATTAAGAACTCAACTTAATTTTTGTCCCGGACGCAAGTGCAATACGAGACTTCAGTTACTCTCAGATCCCTCCCTTGATCTTAAACGCATTCATACCAATTCTCTTCCTCGATGATTTCAATAGGTACATAGCATTTTACCGGCAGAACGAATAAGAAAAACCGCAAGGTGAACAGCACAACATTTTGTTTTATGACATCTAAATCACTGTCATCGCCTATTTTAACGTTTGTTCACTTAAGTAGATAAAAAAATAATGGGATTTTTCCTCCCTGTTTAAAGAAACACCAGCAGCAAAACCTAGCAAAATTGTTTTGCACTTGTTCAGTAAAGAAGAAAAGGATTCTTGAGCACAAAATTCAAATTTTAAGGCCATGAAACCCGATTCCTGAAATTAACGGGGGTTTTCAAGATGCTTACAGAATCATTGTGTATGAGTTCATTAAAATGCGACCTACCTCACAGAGCAGCATTCTCACGTACTGCTTAACAGCAAGGCCAACCTTTGAAGGGTCAGCAATAGCAAATGCGTGAATGATATCCACCAGTGCTGTGACAGTTGATTCCACATGCTGAAGACCTGAAATTGAAGTATAATTCTGTTATCTGTTGCTTCTACAACGACGCAAGGACCCGTGCACGAAATAGAAAGGAAGCAATGGGATACACGTACATAATTATACAACGTGGATGGAGAGGGGAGAATACAAGGATTACTCTTCTATTTCTTCCATTGGTCACAACTATGATCGTCAATAGCTCAATAACTGCCCCTGAAAAAACCCCTTTAAGAAAGCCTTTGCGTAACGTCTACCTAAAGATTTGATTTATTTATGTTTGTAGTTACACAGAAAAATATTACTAAGGGTCATCACTGGTTTTCTTTAACACTGCTGCATGACTTGCTAGGCGAAAACATGGGACTTATTGAACCTCTGGAACTTCCACAGGCAATTCTTAGGTTCTTTTGGAGGTGTCGTCGCTTCCCGTGGAAATCACATATTTCCTTATGGGAAAAATAGGCACCCATTGTGTAGACGTGTATTTGGATGTCACTCAAAATTTCTACCACGGACATTATGATCATGCTCCCAGTGACATACCAGGTAGTCCACAAAATACATAGTGGACTGCCGACAAAAAGGGGCTATCTAACCATAAGAAAATTTCACTTTTACCAATAGAAGACAAAGGTGACAGTGATGGATTGACGGGCTGGCAGCTGTGAAGCTTCCAAAAGACATTCATCAAACAAACGGCAAAGTGGCGACTGTCATCACCTTCTAGAAAAACAGCAAATAGAGAAACTTACATGTAAAACTTGTGATTTTGTCTTAGTGGCTTAACTGTCCAAAGGGAAGTGATTTTACAAGCAAGCAACAACACTACATACTTAAAAATACTGATTTACAATACAAAGGTGTAATAAAAACACGTTTCGATCTTAGTTCACGATTTGAAGCTGTGAATTCATAGGTAACTGGAATTTAACAAAAAATTGTTTCACTGACCATCTGCTGTTGCTTGCCCAGGAATAGTGGTATATTTTGCCAGATTACTGGGCCTTGTGCTTGCCACAGATCTTGAACTGACAACGAATCGCTGGAAACTTTCAACATCCAGATCATTTGCATTTACTGAAGTTTGGTTTGTCTCCGAGTCTGTTTTGTTAAGCTCTTTATCAGTTTCTCCTGATGATCCTTCTTTTGCTTGGAAGGGTGTTTCAAGCTTACAGAGGAAGTTCACTACCTGAGAAAGCTGTGCTTGATCCTATAACAACAAAAAGAAAATATCAAATTAGCATATTTTATGTTTGCACTTACAATACAATACAATATACAATACTTAACAATTATTCGCCGAAGGCGAAGTGATTATCGGTGAATATTCAGTATAAATACACAGGTGATTATTTCAAAAACGAGAAAAAAAAAACATTTCAACGCGAAATCATCTTCACTTACAGTGGCAAAACGACTACTGGCAGCCATTTTGTCCGTCGAGGTGATTATCGGCTGATAATCCGAGATAGCGAGCCAATGAGAGCGCGCGATTTTGTATAATCACCTGTGTCTTTATACTAAAAACAATACAATACAATATAATACAATATAATGCATAACGTAATTGACCACTCCCCATAGGGCTTTTAAGGGCCAATTGGGACCTTAAGCAAGGTCGACGACAACGGCTACGAAAATGTTGTCTAAGAATATTATTTTCCGTTACTGCAATAATTTTGTGATTACTCCATTTCGCTTGGCTTGGAAAGTGCGAAGACACATTCCAAGAATAAAATTGATGAGAACGGTGTGGATATTTAGAGAGAAAATTGAAAATCCATCGTCAGGTGCTCTCGTCCTCCACGTGACCTCAAATTTGACCATTTCACATCGTTGTCAAGACGAGAACGGCAAAGAAATATATCAAAATGTAAAACGCACGTGCAGGGTGCGCAGAACTATTGTTTTCCCTCTTTAAACCTATTATTTTGTGGCGTTCTCGTAGCCGTTGTCGTCGACCTTGCTTAAGGTCCCTAATGAAACACAATCAACGAAACGACAAGACAGAACAACAACAACAACTGTTAAGTTGTCCCAACTGATGGCCAGAGGCAAACTAGTTGGCTATTTTACAAGTGCAGCTAAAGCAGGGACAACTACCAGGATCAAATCCAACAAGTGGTCAGAACGGGTGTTGAACTCGCGATCCCCAGATCTCAAGGTAAGCGCCCTCACCACTGGGCCGCACTGCCGCACTTGCAATAATAATGCAAGAATCAGGTGCCCCACAAGTAATGGGAACCTTAATGTCGATCGTCGTCACATTTACATTCTTGCTAGATGAATAACCCGTTGCATAAATGACACCAATAGTTAATTTTTTTTCGATAGTCTGACATGTCAAGCCTTACGTAATGCTAAGTAAAAAAAATTGAACTTTTCATATCAACGTGAGGTTTAGGATGAAGAAAAATCATATTTTTATTTGAATACTGATTCCATTTATGTGAGTGTCTATAACAGTTTCCTGTCTCTACATTTCCCACTTTCCCCCAGAATTTTGATGAATATAACTCTTTGAAAGCAGTTATACCTTTCTAACAGCTCTTACTCGTGACACTTAAATAGCACTGGTCTAAAAATTCCCACAGGAAAATAGTCACTCCTTCATTTTGCATCAATCTTCCCTTCACTCATTACATCTGATGACCAAACATTGTTTATTATTCATGAATCTCTTTCTTCTTTAAAAAAGAACAAAGGATGAGAATAGTTCAATAATCATTACAGTACCTTGTGACTGTGGTATGATGCTTTTGAGGGATGCAAGGTGGCCAGCAGGGCTTGAGCTTGATGTTGAACAGCACTGGGCATAGCACTAGTCATAAGTGAGGTAGCAGCTTGCAGTGCAGACTGTCGTGGCATCTCTTCCTGAGATATGAAGGTGGAAAAACAACCATCCACTACCTCAAGCAAGTGGACAACCAATCTGCGACAGAAATAGAATTCCTTTTTTAAAGAAGCAACTACTAATGAATAATTTATGATGTTTGTCAGAAACAAATTAAATAACTTGGTCTATTGATGCTTAGTGCATACCATCCATGGATTCTCAAGAAAAAACTCCGCTTAGTTACGAAAAACTGTCCTTCAACTATGAAACACTTCAATGCAAGTTTAATTACTCTTGTTTATACTTATTAGTTATATTTTGTTTTAGATTTTGCATGCCATGTAAATTGTATGTGTGGTTGTCTCAATTTAATTGAGACAACAACGTGGAATAAAATTGTACCACTCTCATCCAACCAGATTCAACAAATTTTGTTGAGGACATAAGGTGTTTAATCAAGAAATAGAATGGTGCTTTTTAGTGCCATACTTATCAACGGCTGTCATAGCGGGAACAGAGTTGATGATTTCAGTTTCTGTGTCTACAGTTGCAGCAGGCCCCAGGCCAGGAGTAGGAGGAATTTCCTCCTGTGGATCATCAGGCCAGCCAAACGCTTCCTTGGTTTTGGAGTAAACCTTAACAGAATCCAACATGGTGACTCCCGATGGATCTAAAGACTGGCCGACTAAGGAGAAAAAAGGACAAAAACTGTGTCAAGAATGGTGTGAGTACTGACCATGAAACAAAAAAAATGAGGTAATGACTGCAATTAGCCAAACAAATGGCATGTACACGTAATAATATTGTTGTCTAAAAGCAAATCGAACAACTTTCATGTACACTAGTAATCATAAAAGAGACCACTTTCTGAGGATGTTTTTTTCACCAATTTATTTACGGCAAATCACATCACCATGCTTAATCAATGGTTGATACATGTAGTTAGGTCTTGGGCCATTTCCGAGTCCACTTAAAGTGTATATGACAGATCCTTTTAATTTACTTAATGGCAACACTATAGTTTTCTGAGATAAAAAAACAAGAATTAAAATTCTCCTGGGCCAGAATTTTCCCGTTTTTAGATTCAGAAGTTACTTAAACCGCTTCTGAGATGCGTTGTATTTGGTTCTAATGATGAAATTTGACAAAAGAACGAAATTTCTATCCCTTTCACCAGAAGTGAAAATTCTGAGTTTTAAAAGGCTAAACAACAGGGAAAGGAAATCGGTGTTGAATTTTCCTAATTAATTTATCTCAGGAAACCACGATCTTTCGATTGAATAAATTTTTAAAAATCTGTCATATACACAGTGTTTTCACACGATGTCACGGCGGCCATGCTGGTGTTCCTACACAAAGGAATGGCAGCCTCTCGGTGTTCCTAACTAATACTTGGGGAATTGAGCTCTGTTATCATACAAACGTTTTCTCTTGTTTTGGTTGACAACAAGGTCACTGATCACGTGAATGAAAACACTATATCAAAACAAAGAAAATTGCAAAATTCGTGCGATATCATAGCAATGAAAATATTAGTTTGTTCAAGAAAAACCTTGCACTCCAACTCAGTTTGAAGAAAAAGCTAGGGGAAACTCGGAAACGGCCTGTTCTCTGGGATTACAAGTCATGTATGTGCAACCTTCACTACGTAGATGACA
>NC_090884.1:44816338-44821338 GCF_036669925.1 Montipora capricornis
ATGAGCCTCTTCCATGATCTTGGCTCCATGTGTGCAACGTTAATGACATTAGAGTGTCTCCTACACTGAGAAGAGTGGGTAATTTGGCAAACATCATTGTGCAGGAATGGCTCTGCAACAAAAGTTTCCTACTTTTGTAATAAGTGCTAGTCATCAGCTCGGACTGATTACAACCCTGCCCATTGCACACCGCATGGCAACTACTGATTGGATGATACAATGAGGTCTTGCTTATGGCTCTATTGGCTGATTTTCAAGATACAGCGTAGCTAGAAAAGTCCGTAACCTACCTCAAGCTGCTTGGCCAGGGCTTCCACAGACTTCGACATGAATGCTCCAGGTTCCTGGATAGCTGCTTGGATATTCCCTATAGCACTGACTCCACCCAGCCCAGATGCAGCTGTTCCAGTAGAGGAGCTTGTTCCAGTAGTTGCAGATGTCACTTTACCAGACAAGGAACTTTCTGCATCATCTTGTGCTTCATCTGTCTCTCCTGATGCAAATGGTGATGGTGCAACTGTACTCTGGCTCTCTGCACCACTACTTGGCATGCGTTTCACAAGGGCCTGGCAGAAACAACAATTATTCATTGCTTAGTCCTAATGCAGTAAATGCAAGGATCTGGCATATCTAATCTAATCAAAGAGTGAATTCCAGAAATGGATCATGAAGTAAAAGCCAGATACTTACAATACAGCTGCCATCCTCTTTAGCTCCACAGTCACAAAAAAATGACCCATACTTGGCGTAACTGATATCATGATCTTTGTGGCAAACCTTCGCACAAACTGTACAGACACCGACTCCATCATTCATCTTACAGGTGTGGCAGTGGTACCAGTGTTGGTTCATGAACTCTTTTTGGGTAACAGTGAATGTACACAGCTTGTTGCAAAGAGAATCCTCATCCTTGAAAAAAGGAAATACAAGGACACAGATCACACAAAAAGAATGACAAGTCAAGTCCAACCATTAGTTTCATATTTTTTACAGTAATAACCCTGGCATTAATAAAGCACCTGTTCTGAGCCGAGAACCCAAATGCACAGTTGCACCCATCCTACAATCAAAAGGTCACTAATACAATGACGTAATAAAAATAAATAATAGCAATAGCAATAAAAACGAACTTGAATTTAAAGTAACTGTCAAGTCTAGTAGCACTTGGGGGAACTAATGATTGGAGGACAAGTCACTCAAAGGAAATCAACATTATATAATAAATATTGATTTTCAAGGAAAGGGGAAAACCAGACTATCCCAAGAAGAATGTCTTGGAGCAAAGTAGAAAACAAACAAACTCAACCCACTTATGATGACAAGTCCAGGAAACGAACCCAGGACACAAAATTAGAGACCTTTATTCTAGGACGAGGACGAGGTCGAGAATGAGCATGAGCTTTGACTGCCTGTTTTTTGGCGAAAATACTTAGAAATTTATAACCTGGACGATTAAATTAATCTTACTCTTTGTTAGCAGCATAGATTGCCCAGTTATTCTTATTGCTGGTAACTGAGCCTTTTCCTGACTGAAATATTCCAAAACTGCTACCGTGTTTATGGCTTGTTTTGACACGAGGACATTTTTGCAAAACCTCGTAATAAAATGACGACAGTAGGAGGAGCAAGGATGGCACAGTTGGTTAGTGCGCGGCCTTGGTGCAAGAGGTCCTGAGTTCGATTCCCGGATCTCGCATCCTTGTTTCGACTTCTTTCCTTTCCGTGTAGCTAAGTAGCTTTAAATACCCGTAAAACGGAGCACTGATGGAGAGGGGGGAGTAAAATGAGCACACCGTCGACCTCAGGTTTGTCAGTTGAATTACTGTTACGAGTTATCGACGTTAAATATGGTTGCTTTACTTTACTTTACTTTACAGTATCACATTTTTCGTGCCAAAATGACACTGGTTTGCACGTGCTCACTGTTGTTCTATGACAAATTAATCTCATACACATTGTCATTCTCCTCCAAAAATCTAAGGCTCTCTATTGATGGGAGACAACTGCTCTCACCATTGGGCAAGACCTGCTCACCTGGTAACTATGGCTTATTCATTATTAATCAACCACAGAATTTGTATTTATTTAGTATAGGAAGATTACATGTAATTGTACCTACATGTACACTGTACAAGCCTTTTGGCTCTTAATTATTCACATGAAAAGATGATCAATGAAGACGATAATAATGGTGATGGTAATAATGTTGACAGACAGTGACAGTGAAAATGCCCAGGACGTGAATGACAGTTTCCATCACAACAACTGATATGATACACTTATTCAAATATTGTGTAGTCAAGTACTACACATGTACTTACAGATTCTTCACCACCAGAATCCTCATCTTCACCACCCATATCATCCATCCAGTCAGAATCTACATCCTGAATCAAGGAATCACCATCACCGGTGCAAAGAGATGGTGATGGAGGACACTCCTTCTCTGAAAAATACTTCAAAGCAGTCATCAATTCAGCAAGGTATCGCAAAAGAGGTCCAGCTGCTTCCACTAAACCACTTTCCTTTCCTTTCTCACTGTTGGCTTCCACCAGAAGAAGTTGAGTTTTACTGCAGGAAAAAAAGAAACCCTTTGAAAAACTTGGTTGCCTGAAATCTGTTGTACAGTGGCACTGTGGTTATATTATTTTCTTATCATCTCATCTAAATTTCTCCATGATTACCCACAAAAAATTGGTTTTCAAAAAAAGAGGACAATTAAGAGGTGGGAATGTGGATATCAAATCATCATCATCATCGTATTTCCCGCTGGGCACATGTCTGGCCTTGGGGCACTCCTGGTGGGGTTACATTTACATCCACCAGTCGCATCAGATCTGTTTTTGTCATCATAGCTCTTCTCACTTGACCCCTGTCCACACCTAGAAGTTTTTCCATGTTTTTCCATTGCGTCCTTGTATCAAACAATAATTGTTTCTGCATCGCCCTGTTCCCTAGTCTACAGATGTGTCCCAGATATTTGATATGGTGACATTGGCAAAAGGTGCAGATGGGATATCAAAACTTGAAAATTTTCTTCATCAATAATCACACACAAAATTTACTAACTTGTAACTAAGTAACAGTACTTTACTTAACTTGTAACTAACTTTGTGAACTGTATGTGATCAGTGAAACAATAATTTATTCTTGTTTGGAAGCAACTGACTGATTATCTTTTAAAATGAATAAATGATTTTACATGTTATCATACAGTACTTAAAAAAGAGATGGTGTAATTCAATAAAGCAGGAAAATTGCACACATCAATTCAATTCACCATTTGTGTCAGTAGGTTGTAAAAAGTAGATTTTGAAGAGAGTTAGTGATGACAACTCACACATACACTGTACTCACTGCCTGAGTACCCTTAACACAAGTTGAATCTACATTGTATATCCTTGTAGAAAAGATTATACATGTACAAGGGTAATTCCCCCATAATAGGTACATATACTAGTAGGGTACTGTAGGGACTATTTTGCCAGCCAATCAATAACCTCTTCACCACAACATCAATTTCATTTCATTTAGAGTTCAATTTCTACAGGAAGGTATACAACCTTGGGTGTCAAGTAATAACGTACCATTTCTCTAGCCATTCAATAACAGCAGCACAGAGTGCAAGGTGGCCAGACCCATCCCCTGCACTGGCTAATACTGCTGCAGTGTTTAGCAGGTCTCCAAACTTGCTTCCAATATTGGTCCACTCACTTGGAACGGCTGGTAAAAGCTCATTTCCCAGTGGAATGAGGCACTCTAACAGGACATGTGATACTTCTTCACCCACAGGACTAAAAAATGATTGTACATTGTTATGTGCTATCAACCAATATTCATAACAGTTTTACAAAATAGCATCCATGTTGCCATGCATTTCTTCAGTAGTAAATCACAGAGGATGTCAAAATGTGGTAAGGACAAAAAAGTGGCCGCCAAGTGTGTCACTGATGTTCTCCCCAAATTTTGACAGCTTCTGCGAACTTACACTGCATTACTACTTAACAGATGCATGTCAAAGTGGAATTTATTTGTTTTACATATAATAATGAAGTAAAAGTTTTTTATGATGATGTCAGCTATGCGTCTGCACTGGAGAATCAATCAAAATGCATGCATTATTGCCCCTTATTACAGTTTACTACGACTACGACTACTACTACATGACTGCTGCTGCTGCTGCTGCTGCTGCTGCTACTACTACTACTACTACTACTAATACTACTACTACTACTACTACTACTATGAGGCCTAAAGACTGAGCAACACAAGGTGCTTCCCCGCCCTTCTTTTGGCCACAAAGGACACCATACATGTACTTGGAACACAAAACCAGCAATGTAACATGGGAGGGGAAAGGGAAAAATACAGTACATGTAATAATGGATATATAATTACTGTATGTTTCATTAAATTTATGGCAGTTAGACTGTTGCAATGAACATGCCTTTTCCTCAATCTTACCCACTCCCTGGTCAGTTAGAAGTACATGTACAGCCTCACAGTCTGATTAAAAGTATAATATGCAATGCCCATTTTCTTATGGACTCCAGGATACAGCAAGTCAACCCTGACAACCAGGGTATGTACAGTGTAATTTAATTGCCTGAGAACTTACATGTACATGCATGTAAGGGCTTTAATGTCATTTAAGAATGGATTGGTGATGCACAGGCATAGGCAGAAGAATAGAACAATTCAGACTAGCTAGAGAGATTCACTTTGTTTTGTTGAGTAACCAGTGTGCTCCTTGCATTGAAGTAGTACAGTACCTTGATTCCTTGACAATGTGAGTAGCAAAGGTCTGCAGCAGAAGTCGATTATCTGCCATCTTGCCCGAGTTTCCTTTGTCTTCCTCTACACCCAAGATAATCCTTCTGAGCCATGAATCAAGTGTTGTTCTGTTTGCATGGCACAGCTCTGAGAAGCCAGAGCACAAAGAGCGCATGTTGGAATTCAAAGGCTTTTCAGCTGTGAAGGAATCACATACAAGTCATTCT
>NC_090884.1:44826338-44838838 GCF_036669925.1 Montipora capricornis
TATTAGAGCAATAAAGTACAATAAAGGGTACACGTAGAATTATGTCTAGTACCTTAATTATCCCAAAATGAGACTAAGATGATAAGAAACATTAAGAAGATGTGTTCAGATGCACAAGACAGTCGAGGAGGAAAGGTATAGTAAATGAGTTGTTTTCAATCCTTTTTAGGGAGGTTGATAGCTGATTGAAACAACATGTACGAAAAGTGCATATTCAGCCTAGGTAAAATGAGGATCACCAACTTAACCTACGTAAAACCGAATTCAACCTGAGACCAGATTTGCCTATAACATAATACACACACGTGTATACGTGTATATCCATGCATACAAACTGTATAGTCCTTGGACTTACTCGGCAAACCTCTGATACAATGAAATCAAGTCCAAAAGTACTGGCAGCAGTTCACTTGCATATTCTGCAAAAAGTGTTAAATCTGGACGTTCCTGTGTGTTACCACACAATGAATCATTCAGAGCAACATGAGTCTTTCCAATCACTGCATCAAGGACACAAAGACTAAGGAACCCAGGGAGCTTGGAAGGAATGTCATCCTTGATGAACTCACTTTGAAGCTTGTTTATCTGAAAAGAAATTTAGTGTTTTTTCCTTTCTCTTCTTCCTTCACATGTTTGTTGTTTGTTTGTTTGTTTGTTTGTTATATATTTGTTTGAGCAGGTTGAAGTTTTGGCAGCCATCCAGCTGATGTGGACCTGCTATACCCACCCACCCATATAATCACAGAGGACAGCCACAACACTGGAAACTTCATCCGCTACTCTTCTCGAATAGTGTGGGTTCTTTAATGCCCCAGAGGGAACTAATTAACATGGAAGATATTTGTGAGACCGGGCGTCGGGTTTGTAGCCCTTATCTGAGAAGACTTGAAAGTCTAACCATTTGCAGATGAAATTACAAAGGCAGCGTTCCCGGTGTTGTGGTTGCCCTCTGTGATTATATGGGTGGGTGGGTATAGCAGGTCCACATCAGCTGAATAGCTGCCAAAACTTCACCCTGCTCAAACAAATAAATAAAAAACAAACAAACAAGATAAAATTGTGAATTGAATGTTGAATCAAAGAAGCTTACAACATGACAATTTCATAACAACAAATTAGTTTTTTGTAATAACATTCATTCAAGACATAATTATAATAAAAGGGAAGAAAAGCTCAGTAAAAGGAAGTGCTTAGCTTTTCAATGATGCTGAATCTGTCAAAGGCGCACTGTTGTCTTCGCTTGAAGAGTCAAATATGTATTTAGTTCGTTTATACATGTACATGTAGGTGTGATTTTCTTCCACATGTCGATTAAAACTTGAAAGAGGACCTTCAAGACTTGAAGGTTTAAAATCTTTGCAGTCTTTTTGCTTCACACTAAGGATGAACTGGTATGAAAGTTTTCTCATGCTGACAGCTTAGGCAAAGAGAACTTGAATTAGCTTGTGGAATGAAATCTTTTAGGCCTCCACGCCACATAATGATTGTAATGAATTATTTCCTTTCTGTCTTCTCTTTTTTGATTGTTCATATTAATGTATCTTAATTTCTTTTTTCTGTGGCAAATAAATAAGTGGTGTGTTTTGACAAGTCACTTCTGATTGGACGAAATGCTTTTAGCACATGTCAGAAATGATTTTTTGCCAAAAACATGTGACCAGAAATTTTTATTAATCAAGTGAATTACATACATGTATAGGCTTAAAATTTGGAACTATACAGGGCACAGTTTTTGTTACACTGCTTCGTGAAAAATAAAATCTTGATACAACTGTGATTTCCTCAGTAGAATATTAAAATTGTGAATGTTCCCTCTAACTGCAGAAAGATTACAAATGTAATTTGATGAAATGCACCACACCATTACATGTACTTTCACAACATCAACACACTAGTTTCTTTTGACAAAGAGTAAGTTTTTGTGCTTGGTTCATAGTAGCTTTAAAAATGTCTGCATACTGTACATGTACATGTAGAAAAAGCCTTTGAGCAGGGTTAATTTCAAGCAAAAAGTTCTTTGGCCTATATAAGCATCCTGGTAAATACACTGTAGAGGAGTGTAATTTATCTGTGATGTTACATGCACAACACCTTCCCCTGGACCACTTGCCATTTCAGTGGTTTCTTTACACACATGTATTTCCGGCTCATCTTTTGTTCCGTTAAACCACTGGAAACACAATACAGAGCAATGACCCAAACTTACAGTATATGATTGTACAAACTTGTGACTAAAAAAATAATAATAATTTATTTAATTCAACTGGATTTTTATTTTATTTTATTTTGAGCCCTGTACAAGTACACTTGGAAAAACTGTGACTGAAAAAACTGTGACTGAGTGCTCTACTGTAACTTGAGTCAAACCTTCACATACATCACATACTTACCTCTTTCAATAATTGTTTTGTCATAATAACAGAGTGATGCAGATTACCACTGAGCTTTGTCACTTTTTCAATGATGTCTTGGGAGTCTTCATTGGACATACCCTGCTCCACAAGGTTACTCTGTAAAAAAAAAAGGTAGTTAAAATGCAATTATTTTGATTAAAGTAATTAAGTTATTACAGTATTATTATTGTAAGTTATTACAGTAACTTTAATAGTTTTTGTAATTTTAACCTGCTTTATCAAATAAAGAATTGATTGATTGATTGATCGATGGTCAAAAGGAAAACTGAAGAACTCATTCAAGTTCCAGCAAGGATTCAAACCTGTAACCTCTGTAACACTGGTTGGATGCTCCAACCACTGACCTAAAGAACACCTGGGGAGCCAGGTCACTTTTCTAGTTCTTTTATTACATGAAGTATCCCACTGGTCTGCCAGCTCAACAATGTTACACTGTATGTGCTTATCCCTCTTTGCCTTCAAATCAGTTGGTTTGTCTGACACACAGAAAGTTTCGTGTAACAATGGTTTACATAATCAATGAGTTGATAAAGTAAGAGACCTGCTTGCAGTAACGCATACCTTTAAGCTTTCACAGTATGTGACATCAGGACTTGCTATGCCGAGTTTTGACACAAACTTCAACCTGCACAATAATCTAGACAGATCAGGATCCTGCAAAGAGTAAAACCGGGATTCAAAAGCAGTGACCAGCACTGCTTTACCATGCATGACTTTTTTACCTATAATAGTAAATCCTTTGTGTAATGGTGGCTTGTGGGCTTAAACCAAACCATGTAATGGTGACAATGTAATGATTAATTTTAACTTCTTGGCTTTAATAAAACAACTTTAAAATGGCTTCAACTAAATTGAATTTTCCAGCAACTGAAAGCTTGAAAATAAAATTCTTTTTTTGTCCACACCATCCTACCATTTTGACGTCATTGCCTAATTCAAATTAACTGGTGTCCAGTCCTTGCATGACGCAAGGCTTAATTCTGGCGCAGTTGACCAACAAAACTTGAGAAATAAACAAAACACTTTAATCGGTTCATGGAAGGGATATTCCCAATAATGCTCTCACCGTTACTTGGACATGTTGGTTTCCCAGATCTTGTGAGAGTTCCTTGAAAAAATCAGATGAAGGTGGCAAACAATCTAGTATGCGCCAAGTGAGGATGAAAGATTGTTTTATTACTGTAGCAACCAAGGAAGCTGTCTGTGCATTTCCCATGTCATGTTTTGCTTTATGCAATGATCCAGCCATAAGCAAATTGACTATGGCACAGTGAAATTCTTTGTAACTCGGTCCCTGCTCTGACAAGCTGAGAAGGGTGGAACAAGCCTACCAACAGACAACAGACATTCAACTTTCAACAAATATTCTCATACACATCTAGTACATGTACAGCACCACAAGCTAGCCAATCGTGATATTGGTCAGTAAGGTCAGATGTTGATCATTGATGGTACCACCAGGGTAAGAGGGCAGGGATTAGAGACCTACTGTACTGGTCAAAATGGTAAAGGAAGACAACCAACAGGTTCTGTCAGTCCTTGGCCAAGGATGCAGTCACTTTGACTTTGGCAAAATTCTTCTTCTGAGGAGATTCCATCTAACTAATGCTGACCAATCAAAGTATGAGCAGGGGGAATTTGGTCATGTCATGTCATGTCATGTTAATTTTCTTTTTGACTTCATACTGTATTGAATATTAATTTTTAATGTTTCATCAGGAAGTTGACAACCTGTACATTACAGTATGTCACTTTGTACACTGGACTTGTACACGGACAATAACAATATTACTATTGTGACATTGGCATGATGTTTGTCCAACATAATTATTGCTTTGTTTTTCTCACACATACATGTACAGTAGCACCATTTGCACCCTAGCTAACAGGTCTCCGACATGAATGACTCAAGTTGGACCACAAATAAACAATGTGCCTTGAAAAAGTCATTGTATCGTCCTGTCACTAAGATCACTCAACACGTTTTTGCCTAGTATTAAGTAAAGTCAAGTACCTCTTTATCCAAGCTATCCCCTGGTAGAACAGGTCTTAGCTCATAAAATCTGGGTGATAAAGTTTGAGAGTTACTGCTAGATGAAAAGGAGTCATCAACCAGTAATTGAGCTTTGATACTTGAGGGAGGCAATTCATGACCTTGTCCAGCTGCACCGTAATGCAGAGGTATAGGCAGCTCATTGGTAGAGCCCTTGTCATTTGACAATCTAGAGCTGGCTGAAGTGTGACTCTGGAATAAATTTTGCTGCACCTGGAAAACAAACAGCACGCACAAAAAATAAGAGCCCAGAAGACCTGACTTGTAATACAAATGTGGAACTTGTAAGGAAAAGGTAAAGCAATGATTTTATTTACCAAGTCATATACATGTAGATTGACTTGCCAACAATCCAAAAACAAAAGGCTACAATGTAGACAGCAAAAACCATAACTAACACTTATAAAATTAATGATAGAAGCTACCACACTGCGATATCAAAATATTATTAATAATACATGAAGCCAGTTTATAAGAGCTATCAAATGTCCCACTTTATTCACCCTTTTTGACAAGTGGAGAAGACGACTTTTACCCCAAATGGAAAGGAAAATCAAAGGGCTCTATGAGCCAAGTGTGGAAAAGTGTACAAGTTAGTAATGGCTAAGAATTGCAGTTCTTGATGTTGCGACAGCGGCGAGGTCGCCAATACGACTTTCCTTTATTCACTGGAGACTAACTTTTCACACTTAGTCGCCAGCCTGGCCACTAAGATTTTTTTATTCATTGAATGAATGAAATGAATGCCCAATAGCCGACTATACTTCATGCTTTAACAGATATAGCCTTTGAAAATGATGTTTACGTACCCTTAGAAATTTACATCTTTCATTAACTACTTGTACATTCCAGAAGTAACATACCAGATTTTCTAAAATCTCTTAATTTTATTTGGAAAGTGTAAATAATAGATTTTGAATAAAGGAAAAGCCTTTACATCTTTAAAATACGTAAACAAGCTAAATGCAACGACTGTAATTGCGAGTACACTGGTACGTGTATGCCACCACATGAGTGCCTACACCTGTCCAAGTAGTTACCGTTTTACCAGAATTTTTTTCTCAAGGGGTCATATGGCCCATAACCTTTAAATTTAGGGGCAATCCCCCAAAAAGGTTGGGCCCTTTTCCAAGGTACAATTTTTTTCTTCTAAATACATGTATTCCAGCCACCCATGACTGTTTCATCTTCCAAGAATTTTGAACTACACATAGATCTTTCTTGCTACATGTTGATTACAAAGCAGAATAATATTATTGTCTTCTACAGGTGGATTGACTTTTGTGGACCTTGGAAATTTAGGGTTTGAAAAGAACCATGTCAATCTTTTTTGTTGCAGTTGTGACTCCCCAAGTGCATATTCTGAGAATTGAGCCTTCCGTAAATGTGGCCAGCATCGTGACCACAAACTAGCCTCAGTCTTCTGGCAAGTTAAAGATGACTACTGCGTTCGATGGCCTGTTTGATTCACAGGTTCACATTGCATTTTTGCCAAGTTAAACTATATTCCTCTTCCTTTTGGTAGGCCTGGTAAGAACACTGCTGTAGTGTTTACTCAGTATTACTAGTTTACATTAATGGTAGAAAAGCTGCAGAGGGGATGGGAGATCTTCAATTACACTTACAGTAATTTAACGACAATTCGTGGGTGGAATTGAGATTTTAATGTCTTGAGCAGGGACGGTACAAAATGTGGACCCCCACCGGGATCTCTCGAGAGAAGAAAGAAAAGAAGATGGTTTTCAGAGTGCGGATATGAAATCAAGTGAAGCTATGATCCTCGCAGTTATGAGCGCAGTTTTTGCGTAAAGAATCCTGAAAATTTCAGGACTTCAACGGGGTTAGAACCCGTGACCACGCGATACCGGTGCGACGCTCTAACCAACTGAGCTATGAAGCCACCGACGTTGATTTCATATCCGCAGTTCATATATGATCCATTTTATATATCATTTCATCATTGATTCAATCCTCATGGGAACATTGGAACCCCCCAGTGACCAGCTCCCAACGTCAGTGGCTTCATAGCTCAGTTGGTTAGAGCGTTGCACCGGTATCGCGAGGTCACGGGTTCAAACCCCGTTGAAGTCCTGAAATTTTCAGGCTTCTTTACACAATTGCAAAAATTGCGTTCATAACTGCGAGGATCAAAGCTTCACTTGATTTTATATCCGCAGTTCATATTATTATGATCCATTTCATATCATTTCATCATTGATTCATTTCTCACGGGAACATTGGAACCCACAAATGACCAGCTCCCAACGTCAGTGGCCTCATAGCTCAGATGGTTAGAGCGTTGCACCAGTATTGCGATGTCACGGGTTCAAACCCTGTTGAAGTCCTGAAATTTTCAGGCTTCTTTATGCAATTGCAAAAATTGCATTCATAACTGCAAGGATCATAGCTTAACTTGATTTCATATCCGCAGTTCATATGATCCATTTCATTAGAAACAAAGGTACATGTAGAAACAAAGCACAAACAAACCTGTTTGAAGAGATCTTGAGGTGGAACTGACAGGTGGTGAAGGAAATAGTCTAACAGTTGCAAGAGACGACAAATAGCCACAGGCACACCATGTAATACTGATGTGGAATTGGCAACTACTATGAGCACTTCGGCACAGTATGTCAGAATAGCTTTCCGTTGTGTCATTGAGAAATTGTGGAAAATGAACAGAAACAGTTGAAGATGTTCCACATTCAGATCTAATACGAAACAAGAAAAATCAATATTTGCCTGCCTATACATTTATATTGTACAAGTATGTGTGGTGTTCATTTACTCATAAACAGGAATTCCTTTTCATATTATTGGATGGTTTATTTGTCATGTCAAAATTATGAATTCAAATCATTTTCCCTACTTTTATGAAGGGTGACTTTGTGAATAATTCACTTTTATTATTGATAACTGATATTTAAATCATTTTTTGAAAGAATTCTTATCACAACAAGCTCTCCACAAACTCAACTAACAAGAAATAATTATATGTTACATGTATTTAATTTTTTGCTTTTGTTTTTTCTTATGATGGCATTAAGCCCACAAGGGAAAATACTAATTTAACATTAAAGTGATTATGATGCATGTGTAACAATAATGACCATATAACCATTACACTGACTAACATCATTACTATAATTGACTCTAAATACAATTAATAATATTATTATTCTTGTCATTGATTATTGAAGAAACCCTCCAAAAAATTATTAGTAGCAGTATTACTACCAATTTCACTGACTGAAGTCAACCTACCGGTAGATTAAGTTTACCATACAGTACCTTGCTTCTGAGGATGATCTCCCTGGAGAGACAAGTCTCTGAGTGTATTTAGAAGCCTGTTCCAAACTGTAATGCATTCTGGAATGTCCATTCCTGAGTCTGTGTGAAGGGATCTCTGTTGTCTTGCCAGCAATACCCTGGCAAGGATTCCCAAGCAACGCTGGCTGACTTTCAGTGGCCATGGACCTTCCAGAAGAGGAGCCAGTCCAATTTGACTCAGAAAAATATCCTGTGTTAGTAACAACAATGAAATATTGCTTTATAATCCCAGATTGTAACAAGTGACGAGGCATTTGAAGCAGAACTATCGGTCTTTTTCGAAGCACTATGCAGCAAAGGAAGTGGCAATATGTGATTACTATTACACCTTGAGATTTCGCAGACATCAGTGGTTTATAATCCAGATAATAAAAAATACATTTTAACAACTGAAGATTTGACTTGCTGGTTTTCAGGATTATAAACCACTCATGTCAGCGAAATCCCAAGGTATAGTAATCACATATTGCCACTTCCTTTGCTGTAGAGTGCTTCGAAAAAGACCAATAATTCCTTCCGCCATTTTGTTTGGAAGAGAGAGACGAAAGTGAGAAGTTGTGTTCTATAAAATTTGTGAGGGAGGGAAAGAAAACACGAATGAAAACAATAGAACTTGGTGATTATCGGTCTTTTTGGAAGCACTCTGGTCCCTAGAGAAGATTCAGTGAAGGAAGTGGCAATACATGTACATTGTATGTACTTACCATAAATTGCGCCTGAGCCAGAGCCTTAGTCTCTTAAATTTGCGGAGTGTAACCAACACAAGTGGTCTATCCCGCCAGACAACCCGCAAGTCAAATCCTTCAGTTGTTATTTTTTTTATTTTATCTTATTTATTGTTACAGTATTTTTATATTGTTTAGGGGTGGTCCACAGAGAGGGTCCAGGGGGGTAGTCTGTGGACCAGTCCGTATACCCTGTCTGTTGGGGGGTCCACGGACCGGGGGTCAGTGTTTTCGGGTCACCCCTCACTTTGCTTTCTATCACAATATTTTTTTTCCGTAGTGGCAGCCTGTCCAAAAAAATTTAGTCACCATGTGTAACTTTCATTTATTAAACAAAAAAAGCGTGTCACTTTTGTTTCAAAAATGAAAAAGACCTCTCTGTTTCACAAAAAGTGCCACATTTTTGTATCATACATGTAAACAAATCTGATTGTCAAACTTGTTTATTAAACAGAAAAAACTGGAAATTAATTTTTGTTTACTAAACAAAAGAATCTGAGTGTCCACGGAAACAATCTGAACCCTGTTCTAGAAATACTTTTTCCCCCACAAAAAGCAGCCTTCTCCAGGAGTTGCATTATTAAAAGGATCACAGTGGCAGAGACATCTGTTCAACTGACTGCCCTGACAATTCTGTTTTCAACTTACAGCAGTACACATATATCTTAACACTTCATTTAATATAAATTATTTTATAAATCTTACAAGTAAGGAACAAAGTTACATGTATATCAACAAAGTACTATCATAATGGTGCACCTAAAGCTATCACAAACCTGTTGACTGTTTGATAGCAAGTCAGAGACAAGCAACAGGTGAACTGTTTGATCAACAGCACCACAAAGTTTGTCCATGTCAACATCATTTTCCATTCTTGTGATTGATAGCTTGTCAAGATCTTTTACAACGGCCACAAGCCCTGACATGTGTTCCTCAGTAAAGGAATGTCTGATGTAGTCAGTCAGATCTGGCACTGTACTGCTAAGAAGGTGTCTAGTTAGGAACTGCAGGGTGCAGGTTGCCAAGTACATGTACTGTGAAAACAGAACAAGTCCTGAAATTAGACTTTCCTGTATTGAAGTTAAACTGTACACACATACAGTTGTATGCTTATACACATCTGAAGCCATTACATTGCCCCACCTTTATCTCCAATGTCTTGCCAGAACGATTTCCTTGTTTTCACTTGCATAACAAAAATAACATGTAGCGGTATTACAACGAAAAGTTGCTAAGACATTTCAGCCACAGCTGTAGTCTCCACTAAGGGAAAACCTACTGCCAACAGTGAAAGCCCCTGGATGCTACAAGTACCAAGTTTTTTACCTTCTGTTGGATTCACTCACCTCGTCTGGTGCCATCTGGAATGATCGTCCGGTGGGTGTGGTCTCTGACCCACTGTCCCCAACATCTGCCCCCTCAGACTTTTTTCTTGATGTGGGCTGTGGACTCAATGAGGCGATTGACGGTGTTGAAGATAATGTGTCTCGAAGCCACTCACCAAGCAATGGCTCATCATCTATCATAAGACAGAAAGAATCATAATGATACTGACACACTTAGTCCAATTATTATGGTAAACTGTACCATAGTTGAAAACAGATAACAGTGTTACAAACATTGCCTTCTTAAGTTCAAAAGACAATTAAAATGATTTTTAAGGTAGGATGACACTTGGTGACAGTAATACTGTGTTCTCAAATAACAACCCACTTTGGTCAAGACTTTCAAGAGAAGATAAGGAGAGTACAAGCCTAAATGCCTTCATCTCAACCATCAGAAGAAGAGATATAGAATCTTTATTTGAGAATATCTGCAAGAACTGTCACCTATGTTATCTTGACTTGATATAAAAGAATTCTAGAATAATAATTATTCTAAATTGTAGTTAATTGTGTACTGTAATAATTTGTGAGGATACATTAATAAATTATTTTTTAAATGTGTACAATTTGTACATCTTACTTATTTTCATATTTATAATTCCTTTACTGTATGTTGTGTCCCCAATTACATGTAGCAGTAATGCTTAATACCCAGACACTTTGTAATTCTTGAAATAACAAAACAAGTGTATTCTATTGTTCAAAAAGAATAAATTTAATGTTTGTTTTATGGCATAGGCACTGACTACAAATAATCCTCGGGTGCATGATCTCAAAGAGACAATTTTGTGTCCATGAGTGATGGCTACGAATACTTTTTTTCCTGTACCTTTGTTTTTTTCCGGCGTAATTTTTTTTTAACTTTTACAGCACAAAGAGGAAGAGTCATACAAGAACATTATGCCAAAAAAAAGATAAGTCACCAACCTTGTTTAGCAGAAAACAGAAAGCACACCGAGCTCGACCCCTCGAAAACACATACACCTGACCGTGCAGTTTGACTTTCACTCTCGGACTGAAATGACACTTTAGCATCACTCTACTTTTTTTTTTTTGGAGAGTCCAAAAAGTTTTGCGTTTTGCTTTTTACTGCTGTGCTCTGAAAATCACCATTCTTTCTAGTGAGCTTTCCCACACAAAAGGGCACCATTTTGAAATGTTTTGGCCATGTTTGATAATATCAATATTCACACAAGGCTATGAGTCTTCATCGTTACATTTAAACATTGCTTTGTTTCAAAATCTCCCTTGAGACTTGGCCTTGTAGCCATGCCTCAATACGAACGTGGCCTATGCTGTGTTATGCACAGAACAGAATGCGAGTGAAATACTAGGGAATCTCCTTAAGCAAGAAACAAAACTTGACTACGACATTCAGGTGGAGGTCAAAATAATTACACCACTTCCTATTATTATTATTATTATTATTACTATTACTATTACTATTACTATTATTATTATTATTATTATTATTTATTTTTATTTTTTTATAATACACTGAAGTCACTATCTCTTTTCTGATTGGACAAAAGCATACAATGAATTTTCGAAACCAGCGCCTGTGACGCCATCTACAATCTTCGACAAAAACCTTGAAACACTTTGAACATTCTCACACCGTTTTCATCCCCCTCCCTTTTTCAGTGTTGTTGAAGCCAGTCAAACAGTAAAATGTCATCTCAACACTGTCAAGGGGAAAGGGGTGTTTCAAGGATTTTTGGCGAGGATTGTACAGTGTAGCTGCTTACACAATAATCATGTCAAGGACACTCAAAGTCATGCATAATAAAATTATGTCATCTGTGACCGTGGTGCGTGATTTCTAAGGGTAATAACGTCAAGTTCACATGCTTTGTGTTGCTTGCCGTCAGTGAAGAAGCAAAAACATGACTTCCAGGTTTGCTTAGTTCAATGTACACTGTACAGTGTATAATAAAACAATAACATTATTAGATTCGGTTTTTTTGATATCCAGAATAATCAAGGTCTCAGTAAGGGTTATCAGCCTCAGACTTTGGGTTCGGCTGATAACCCCTACCGCGACCTTGATTATTCTGGATAACACAAAAACCTCATCCAATAATAATAATAATTATTGTTTATACATTGTGTAAACCGGGTGGTCCTACATGTAGGGCAAGGTTCCACTTAAAATACACTGTAAATACTGTACACTATACCTTCACTGCTGCCATCTGAATATGAAATGCATTCACTGTCTCCTTCATCTGATGACGTGGCAGGTGACTTTGAACTGTCTGACTTTCCAGAACTTGGTCGAGATGATGCTGCACCACCTGACACAGAAGGTGCAATCATAGCAGTGGCCTACAGCATCAGACATAAAACAAAACAAGGTTACTTTGGTAGGGTTAGCAACTTCACCTGAATTGATTTTACTATACACAAATGGTGCAGTTTTACAACAATCAACACAGGGCTGTCATTTGTTAAAGACAGTGAGCAAGACTCACCAACCTACGTGCATATGGGTACCCGAGTCATAACACCAAAAACTCAAGTAGCTGTGCACTGTAACAGTGGAAGCTCAGTGACAAAAATTAATAATATTTAACAATAACAATAATAATAA
>NC_090884.1:44843838-44866338 GCF_036669925.1 Montipora capricornis
CCTAGAGCATACAAACCTTGAGGATGTTAGGCTAACAGTTTCTGGCAACCCAGCTGGTTTGGATGCAATCTTTGCAAATTCAGGAAATGAAAGGCAGAGGTCTAATAGCACTCTGCCACCTCTAAGCTGCCGTAAAGCAGCAACATTGCAGTTGGAGAAGACACTCTTAACATCTGTGCTGCTGGAATCAGATGTCAAGCTCTTTTCTGCTCCCACCCTGAACATCAACAACAACAAGAAAACAAAACCTGTTAGGAAGTGACAATACATGTATATAGATCATTTTCACATGACATCACAATGCCTGAACATTGCTGTATGTACTGGACCTACATGTACATGTGAATAGCCCTTATTCACGATAGCCGCCATGTTGGTTTTCAAATTGTCATGCAAATTAGCCATGTGTTATGCTGGGGGGCAAACATTGGAATAAAGGGAAATTGCCGAAAATCGGCTCGTCGAGATATTGAATTAACATTGCTAAAAGTACATTTTAGAAATTAGAATTAAGTACCTTTTATAATAATTTTATATCTTTTGATTGCCTCTGATATTTTGACTTTCTACTTCATTATCTGCTCATTTTTCACTAAAAAACATCGAAGTACATGTAACTTGTGTAATCATTCTATTTTACTATTTAGGTGATAAACATTCAATGAACATGAAGCAAATCATCTGTGTGGCTAAGATGTTCGTTATAACCTCTCGAACTTGTGTTGTTTGCCCCCTCAGAAGTGTGTAGCTAATTTGCATGATAAAGGCAAATCCAACATGGCAGCTATCGTGAATAAGGTCTATTGGATCTCCTTTTTTAAAGAAATTTTTCCTATTGCTTCATGTAATCAACATAGTATTCTATTACAACCAATAAATTATGTGAACATGTATGAACAGTAACCTTGTTAAAGAACAAGTAATACCCCTGGTAATAAATTATGTTTACAATACATTGTACTTCTAGATGTCAATGTGGAAAATGAAAAAGCAATTCAAGGAAAATACATGTAGTATTTAACACACTGTAAAATGTGATGCACTGACGCAGCGAAAAATAATTCAAACTAGTACAGAGAGTACTCATACCTGGCTTTGTCTTTTGTGATGTTTGCATGGTCTTCTGTAGTCTCAGTGAATGCAGTTTGTAGCCGCTGGAAAAAGTCATCACCTTGGCTAGGGCTGTCACCAGTTTCATTTTCCACAGGTGAGCTATATGTACTCCCGACATCCTTAAACATGTTGGCCGATTTTAAGATGGCGGTTAGAGTAACTATCTCTGTCCTGCTCAAGCATCCATGTCCTTTACAGAGTCCTTCAATAATGGAAACTTGCTGTCTCTGTGTAAAAGAAAAGTTCTTTTAAAATGGAATATTGTTAAGTGAATGAATAATTTATGACCAAAAAGTATTATTATTATTATATTATCATTATTATTATTATTATTATTATTATTATTATTATTATTATTATTATTGTTATTATTGCTACAGTATGTAACATCACAGGCCTAAAAGGTGCTCCTGGCCTGGTCAATATTATTATTTCCCTTGAGAGCAAGTAACAACTAGTTCCTAGAACCCTCTCCTGATTCACTAAAGGGACAAAACGTTTCTTAGGAGTCTAGCCGTTCCTAACAGAGCAGTTTTCTGGATCACTTCAAGTCTGATGGTGGAGCCAAGCTTTTCGATGTGTTTGTCAAACTTTTCAGATAGAGCCCCTAATGCTCCGAGCACAACTGGCACTACAGTCACTTTCTTCAGTTCCATAACTTTCTTATTTCTTCTCCAAGAAGTTGGTACTCCTCTATTTTCTCCAGTTCTTTGTCTTTTACTCGCGCATCCCCTGGAATGGCGACGTCAATGATCACGGCCTGCTTTGCTTTCTTTTTAACAAAGACAATGTCCGGTCTTCGGGCTTGAACTATCCTGTCACACTGTACATTGAAATCCCACAGAACTTTGAAACCTTCGTTTTCTAACACTCGCTCTGGGTGTGTTTGTACCACTTATCGGTCTGCTCAAGTTCTGCCTTTCCACACAGTTGCCAATGCACATACCGTGCAACACTGTTGTGACGCCTCTTGTATTCACGTTGTGCCAACTTGCTGCACTCACTTGTTTGATGGTTTACACTTTCTCCTTTCTCTCCACACATCCTACACATAGGAGATTCTACATTCTTGTCTATGTGGAACTTGATATAATTAGTTCTTAAAGCTTGCTCTTGGGCACTGCAGATCAATGCCTCTGTACACCCTTTGAGGTCTCCCTTCTGCATCCACCGCCATGTTTTATCCCAGTCCACTGACGTCAAGTCTCTAACATACTGCCCATGCATCTGCTTCCCTTTCCATTTGTTTTCTGTTTCTTGCTTTGCACTCTTCTTATACTCTCTCGTTTCCTTTGCCTCATCCATCTCCACTGTTCCTCTCTCCTACTTTCCTTAACAAAACCTCATTACATCTCCATACATACCAACCCAGACTGTTTCTCCCCCCCAGACACAAGCTTCGCAACTAATAAGTCCTCTGCCCCCTCTCTTCCTTGGTACACATATCCTTGCAGTGTCGCTCCTTGGGTGTAGCTCCTCATTTATTGTTATCACTTTCCTGGTCTTTCTATCCATGCTTTGCAGTTCTTCTTTCGTCCATCCAATCACACCTCCTCCATATCGTAGCACGGATACCGCCGATGTGTTTCCTGCTTTGATTTTGTTTCTACCATTCAACTTGGATTTCATGACTAGTTTCAGTCTTTGCATGTACTCATTTCTAAATATGTCCATTTCTTGTTCCTTCACTTTATCCAGTTCCAATATTCTCAGGTACTTGTATCCCTCTTCACACACCTCCTTAATTGTTTCGCCATTAACAAGTTGACTACCCTCTGTCTTGTTCAGCTTACACCTCTTCAGAACCGTCACTCCACACTTCTTTATGCCAAATTCCATTCCTATGTCTCGACTAAAAACCTGAACTGTGGTTACCAGGCTATCTACAACAGTTCTTTTTCGGACCTTAAGGTCGTCCATAAAGAGCAAGTGATTCACTTTGATGTCATCCAGCATGTATCCTGCTTTGGCTTTTCTTAAGATCTTTGTTAACGGTATCATCATCATCATCATCATCATCATCATCATTGCTTTATTACTGTTTTGGGCTCAACAGAATTACAACTGTATTTCCAATATAAAAATTTACAGAAAATATATAAGTTAACTAAGATAAATTTAAACCTTACATAAAAATTATAGTAAATTTGTATTAAAAATCTGAAATCCTGTTTTTCTGAGTTCATTTTTTTGAGTTCAGACTGTACAGCCTAGCGCCCCGTGGGACGAACGAACACTGATTAATTAATGATTAGATTGATGATGACAATGCATTCGGTAGGTGCACACTGTACATTTTGTACACAAGTACAGTACCCCTACAGTATTCGCATCGCATCGCACGCTACGGGAATCACATCGCATCTCATGTTGAAAAATCTGCAAGCACATGTACATGTACAGTGGCTTGGAGCTAGTAAGACCATAATTGACCCTTCGTTAAATTAGTATTAATTTTAACCCGTGGAAAGAGTTTGCAAAAAGTCAACACGTCCACAATAAAGTGAAGCACTTTCACGAGTACGTAAACACGGTGTAGCAATTCTACAGAAAATAAACTTTTCTACCAAGCATTTAATGTTACTGTACATTGTTTACACAGCTTTGTTCACCGAACAGTTTCCCAAGAGCACCAAGGCAACACATCACGATCACACCATACATGTTCTTAGTATTATTACATGTATACATTACAATTACACAATCCGTCATGTATAGATCTACCATAATTCTGTACCTCCAATCACTCCAATCGTTAAGCATAGTGGGTAGTGTAAGTTATACATGCACATGTACCGTATATAAGAGGTACAGACTAAGAGGTACTGTAGTGCTCAAAAGTGAAGCAAGTTGTGTCCTCACGAAGAAATCATGTTGTGCACTACAGGAATCACATTATCTGCAAGTACAGTGGCTCTTAATAACATGGCATCTGACAGGATGCGGTGATGCGGATCCGCATAATTCCCTAAAATCCACATCCTCTGCATAATTACGATAATATTTTCCGCATAAAACTGAAGAAATGCCTATATTAGTGATAAAGCAGCTGCTTACCACTCTCACAAACACAAAAGCCAAAGAGATTGACTATTTTGAAACGCTCAATTTCCTGAACATTGATTAAAACACCCCATTTTGTTCGCAAGATGAAAGTTCGTAAGCATTTTCCACTTATTTTTCGGGAATGAGCCTGGACTCTAGTTAAACCGTTTTCATAACATACATGTACCCTAGGCTCGAATTTCTTTAAAAAGATACAAGGTATGAAAATTTAGCCGCAAGTTATAGTACATGTAGCAAATTAAATCGCAATTGCATCATTTGTAACTCTGGTAAAGTAGGGACAATCATTGCACTGCGATGAAGTTGTACAAAACAAAGAGCAAGCAATACATATGTGCAAAAAACCGCTGAAAATGGTGAATGATCGAGGGAATGGATCACAAGCAGTTTACTCTAGCATAGGGTATATAAATCAGAGCGTTTGGGTCTAGAATAGGGTATCATTTTTCACGAAACTCACCAGTTGGTGAAGATTTTATATGACTAAGGAAACGGGAATTGCTACTCAAAAATATGAAAAAATGAAATCGGCAAGTTAAATTTTCATGACTCCGCTCAACAGCGTTGACAGATGACTATCATAAACCGCTACTGGATATTATTAACTGTCAAAACTCGGGATTTCAGACAGAAATTGGTGGTATTATACTGGTTAAAATTAAACAATTATTCATTGTCTTGATAATGCGTACGTACGTGCTTGGCATTGCTGGACATGTATAAATAATCATTTTTTAAAAAGAAGTGATTGTGGTATAGGGTTTTGTTTGGGCTTTGCTTTAGGCTGTACTAGTGACCTCAGTTTCTGGAAAACAGCTACTCTAGGATAGAGTGATTTGGGGAGTTTACTCTAGTATAGGGTAGCAAAATCCAGCTGAAACTAGCTCTGGTCTAGGCTAAGGGTTCAGGGTCCCCGCGCACATCCACACCCAGAAATTCCTAAAGTAACCCCCCCCCACCCTTCCCAGGGGCTTCAACCACATCATCATCATCATCATTTTGCTCTATATCTCCAAATTGAAACAAAAAACACAACAAAAAAAACAAGTCAATTCATTTAGCGTCGGTAGTTTCTTCAGTTATGACACTGGTATCAATGCAACGGTGTGCCTTTTACCCCCTCCCTCTGTCAGTGCTCCGTTTCACGGATATTTAAAGCCATAGCTACAGTGTACATGGGCCGAGGAAAGTGGAAACAGACGTTGAAGTCACCGAGGATCGAACTGGGGACCCCTTGCTCCGAAAGCCGCCCACTAGCCAACTGAGCTACGCCTGCAAATGTTGGTTTTTGAGGAAGGGGAAATCCCGAGTACCCAGGGAAAAACCTCTCAGAGCAGAGTAGAGAACCAACAAACTCAACCCACATACGGCGAAGAATCCGGGAATCGATTCGGGACCACATTGGTGGAAGGAGAATGCTCTCAACACTGTGCCAGCCCTGCTCCCCGGCAAGAAAGAAACAAACAAGAACAAAATATAATTTTTTTATCGCTTTATTTATTTTAGCAAAGTTTCAGCAAAATGCCGATTACTGACCCTTTTACTTTAACTTTTATTTTAACTTTTATTTTAACAGTGCATGCTGTTCGCAAATTGACGACTCGGCCAGATATCTTAATTGCAAAGGGAAAAAATTCAGTCGTGAATACGACTGTATGGTTGCAATTTCGAGTCCTGATACCATAAGCATGGCCCGGTAAATATTGGACGGACCCAATTATTAGTTCTATAAATGTTAAATTGCGCATAATCACGCACTGTTTACACATAATATGGCCAAAACTTTCCGCAGAATCTTTAATTTTTTCCCAGCATCCTATCAGGAAGCCCTGTATAATAATAAACACTGCAGTCTGCCCTATTTGTTTGTGAAAGGCCCATTCAGAAACAAACATGCTACATGTTTAACATCCAAGCAAAGCATGTTTGTAGATACAAACTAACATATTCCTGGAACTAAATGTGGCTTGTTCTACTCAATACGTGTTGACTACAGTAACTGTAGATTGTCAAATTCACAAATATACTAATTATGTACATGAACATTATTTATTTGGTTTTGCAAAAAACTAATTACATACTCCACCTTTAATGGCTGGGTGAGACTCTCTTGAACTCTCTAAGTCCAGAAGAACGAACTCAAAAGCACTTTGCATGCTGTTCACAATAATTTGCAGGACTGGTACCAACTGTAAAAATCAAACAATCTGTGAGACATTCACACTGGGGGACGAATAATTATAGCCAGAGTTTAAAATGTGACTTGGGTAAGAACACCTGGGCCGGGTTGTTCAAAAGCCGATTAGCGCTAATACCCAGATTAAAAAATTAACCAAGGCATTTATTTCTCTACTCCCGCATGCTGTTCAAACGCTGATATTCGGGCCGGGGAAAAAAAACAAAACTTACAATTAGGAAGAAGTCCAATCTTGAAAAAACAAAAATAGGCAAAAGAAACTTTCACCAACAAAGTGAAAAACATGAAACAAACAGTTTACAATAACCCTGGATTAAGTTAATCGCCCCTTTTTCGAACACCCGGGCCCGTACTGTTTTTTAGCAAAAACATGCCGATTCTGTATGGGAAGTTGTAACCAAGGGAATCACCCTTTATACCAGTAGTAGGTACCATAATTAACACCTTTTCATTAAATCAGGTATGGCTGAACTGGTAAAAGATGCCTGGTGCTTGCACTACGTTGTATGGCCTCTCCATTTAACTAAAGGTCAATTTTTTCTACATGTTGCACTTAATGGTTTCATTTCAGTTATTTTTTTTTAACTAGGTAAAAAAGGGATTGTCCTTTTTTTGGGGTATAGTTAACAACAGGGGCTGGGAAATTCGCCTCTTCTCGTTCTAATTGTCCTACCTAATAAGTTTTCCTGTTGGCAACCAGTTGGTAAATTTCCTTTTCTGATTTGTACTAACATGTCTTATATGTTATTATGGGGGGGGGGGGGGGGGGGTTCTCTCTCTTACATGTAACTACATGTACCGAAAGCACAATGGCGCTATAAAGCTTTTTAGTCTTAAAGGAGTCCTACAAAAAGGGTGCATTGATAGTTCTTTGAGTAACTCTCTCAATAGAAATCTGACCCTCACTTTTGCGATGAAGGCACATGCGCAACTCGTCCCAGTCCCTGTGTTTCCCTGAAAAATGTGTAAAAACTCTCAGGAAATGAATGATGGAGCAAGTTTTTATTTCACTGACTGGGAACCATCCCATCATTTTTTTTCCGTAAGCTGATAGAAAAATGGAAATTCTATTTGGACAAAAAATGCAGCTGATACATGTAAGTGTATCACAGGAGGGCCTTAATCACATATCAATCTTTTCACAAATTTTTTTTTTAATCCACGCTACAGATTTTGTGTCAGAATGTTCTCATATCTGTACTGATGCATTAAAAATGTATGAAACCATAATATATTACATAACTCGCTTGAGGGTTTTTAGGCATTTTCCTGTTTTGTTCATGCGATTTCACCAATATGGTTGTGACTTGAACCAGACTACTTGAATGATCCATATCAACAGTTTGGTAGTTACAAGCCACCCCCCCTTAATGACCAGAAAGGAACAATTTCAGAACCCTGGGGAAACAGTTTCTGACCTGTCAAAATTGGCTAGAGTGCTGTAAGAAGGTGTTTATAATTTTGGAACTATCATTAAGTAAAGTACGATTGTATGGGTGAATGGAGTCCTGAGAATGACTTGTTTGAGATGACATTGACTGACGTGTCAAACACCCTAGTGTAAAGTCATCTTCAGAGTCAAGATGACGTCCGCTCAGGTTGTCAAAACGTCAGTCCAAGTCATCTCAAAACAGTCCTTCTCAGGACGACACCCACCCGGAACATCGTACAGTACTTTACTTGATTATTAAAGACTCCTAGGTTCAAACCATAAGTTTTTTAAGAATTATGACACGGAAAACATTTCCTTCTAGTACGAGTTCAGCCAAGTGTATTAATTAGGCGTACAGTACGATATACATCGCTACCTTTTGACGAACATGAATTCTGATGCCCACAACAGATGAACTGAGTCAAAAGACTGAAATTCAATTGTCCCTTCACCTCCCCTGATCAAATGCCATTTTTCCCTTAACGCTAGATACCTACACTGTGTAACATTTAGTCCAATGTAATGTGCAGATAGGGCCACAAAAGAATAAATTGCTGCTTCTCGATCCTCTCCCTTCGAGAATAACATTTTCACTGCAGAATAATCAAAACAAGTTTCAGTACATTATTCTTGAATTAAGATGGTTGACACTCAATTCTCATTAGTATGTTGCAAGTTCAGTTGTACTTGACCATCCGACCAAGATGTTACATTCTTATACTTGTAAGCAGACTGAGCATACAATTGCAAGATCTTTGTTCATGGACTGTAAGAAAGGATGAACTTTCTTCCATTGTATTTAGATTATTTATTTTAATCATTCTCAACTATCAATTTAGTTTGATTCATCACAACAGTAGGAAATTAAATTTATATTTGTGTACAAGCACAAGTACAACTACAAATAACCTACTACCACACTGTACTACTATGAATAAGCCAGTACATGTACATACAGTGCAGACCAGAAATACATGTATGTGTCCTACACAGATGCAAAACGCACAAACGTTTTTAAATGCATGTTTCCAAACACCCATTTGATGTATGTTTTTTCATTTGTTATTCAAACTCGTATTTAGTTGTGATGTTCATTGTTCCACGAAAAACAATAGACAGACAATAAAATGAATATTTAAATCCTGTGATCAACTTACCAGAACATTTTGAATTGAAGAGGGTGTCAAATGGTCATTGTGAGTTTCAAAACGAACCAACAAAGTTTAAATTTCTTTTCACATTCACTGAATGAGACACAATGAAACTCTTTTTGTCATCCCGTAGCTGACGCCTGATCGTTATTTTGACCTTTTTGTTGCCAACTGGAGTTTCGATAGTTGACATACCAAGATGCAGAGAAAATGATTATGCAGACGTAGCTTGTGACCTTTTCGCAAATTCTCCGCAATAAAAGCTTGTAAGATCAAAGTGCTTTCTCGAAAATTTGTTGAACTTAATTATTTTGGGGAAAAAAAAGAAAGCAACGCTACTGAAGTTTTGTAACATCCTAAGTTTTTCTGCAAACTTCAATTACATGTACTGAGAATGGTGTCACAGAGATCATCATGAGATAACTGCAGTAAGGCTCCGATTACCGAAACTAAACGTACGGTTCCAGGCTCCTAAACAAAAGACTGTGGTAAAAGCAGACCAACGGGAAGTGCGTTCTGTTCAGTGATTTTTTTTTCACTGTCTTCACCATCCATTTGAACAAACAATATTTTGCACACGTAACTGAAAAAAATAAAACAGCCGGCACTGAAAAGGCTTGTGTCTTTGAATGAATTCGTCACACAGGGTTTCGAATTCGATGTAACCCTTTGAACTTTCACTCTGTGTGCCTCCAGCCAACCCGCAGTAATTGTCCTCCATAAAACTAAACTAAAGAAACAAATTGATGCAGCAGATGTCTTAAGGCTTTTGTTTTCAACTCTGAACACATTCCAGTGGATCTTACAGTAAACCAGCCTTGTTGGTCAAAAGGACACAATGCCCGTATCCAAGACCCCTTTGCAAATTTTTCTCAAGTGCATGAAAACATTATTTTGAAAATATTCAACAAAGTATTACAGATGGCGTAAATGGTGTTTTGTTTGCGAATGAGTATGTTTCCTTATTTCTTTTTCCAGGTGAAATTGATTTTACCACATTTCACAGCCCCATTCGTTCAAGTCTTTTCTTCGCGATTTTATAATTTTATATTGCTGATGATTTTATATTGTTGCCGACCGTATGATCATCGATTTTTGTTGCAAAATCCGATGTCTTTAGAATGGAAAATGGCCGAGTCTTACGTTTTAATCAGAGGGAAATATTTATTCCCCTCACTATGTAATTTTTTTGATGCAGGGAGAAGCGAAAGTAATTTTCAAATGTCGAAATTAAACATGAAGCGGAAGCGAGTGGATTTCAATTGGAAATTGTCAAACACTTAACAGTTGACACAGCTATTGTGTTGCGCTGAAACTAACAATAAAACGTAAACAATAAAAAGACAATGGGCCAATTCATACACACTAACTATCTTTGATGAGGGCGCGTTTTCAATGCACGTGTTATAAACGCAGACGCATCTGCGCAATTTTCTTATGCTTGTTTCACATACAGGTTCAAATATTAAATTTTTCAAGCTGGGATGAAAAGGTTACTTTTTTTCTTAGGAAACTACATGTAACAGTCCCGCGGGGGTATACAGAAGTAACTACATGTATATGGCTGACTAAACTCAACCCATGAGTGGATGAGAGACTTAAACATCTGTTGGCAAGCCATTTGTTATCGGCTTCGTTTATTCAAGGATTCGTTGAAGAACTGAGCCCAGTTGTTCGAAAGCCGATTAACGTAATCCAGGATTAGCGTAAACTTTTGCTTCATTTTTTCACCTTTTTGGTGAAAGTTTCTTTTGCTTATTTTTGTTTTTCAAGATTGACTTCCTCCGATGTAAAGTTTTGCCGAATATCAGCGTTGAACAGCATTTGGGAGTAGAGAAATAAACTCCTTGGTTAATTTTAAAATCTGGGATTAACGTTAATCGGCTTTTGAACAACTGGGCCCAGCTGATTAATACCCGATTTTGAGCTTCCGTTTCTCGACATAAAATTACATTGTATAGCTCTTGAAAGTATCAATATGCAACCAATGATTGAAATTTTTAATCCTAACCACGTTAATTAGTAGTCCTATCTAACAGTGAGCTGAGTAACAAAGTGAACATTAACACTCCTTCCTCTCAATACACTGTATAAGGAAATCGATATCAAAGAAGTGGACTTTCCAGCAGTTCCACAGTTTTGTCAACAGAAATAAGTTCCCTACACCCATAACAAACGATTTAGAAGCAACCAGATGATAGAAGTCCTTACCTTTTTACAATTGCGGAACAAAGAGAAGGAATATGTGCCTTCGAAAACGATGAAAATTATCGACAAGAGGTGTTCAACACCTTCCTGCAAGCCAGCCATTTTGGCTGCTGTCCTTCCCAGAATACTGTGCAGGATACTCGTGACCAGTCTTTTTTAACAAGCAAGCCGGTTACCCGAGACAGCCCGACAGAGAACGCTCGGCGGCAGGTACAAAGTCGGACCGGATCAACTCGGACCGCCAGTCCGGGTCGGATCAACTCGGATCGCCTCGGATCATGAAAAAACCAATTGATAATTACAGTCATAACCATTTCTGTTACGCTTCTCTTCACAAAAAAATGCCTGCTGTGAAAAATAAGCAAATATATACATTCTTAATTACTGAAAATATCAATTTGGTGGACGGATACAAATTCACTGACAAAGATGGCCTAGATTTTACCTTCATCTGGAGATTGACGCTTTGGGATAAGGGATGGATGAACACGAGACGAGTCCGAGAGGAACTGACACTAAGAATGCAAAGTGGCAGCTTTACTATACAGCAAGACACGGAGAAACGTCGCGAGTCTTTCTTAATTTGGCCCATTTTTGACTGGAATTTTAACCTTCAAATGGGGCAAACCCAGTCGAGGTCTGCGTTTAGTTTTTGTTTTGTTTTTTTTTTTTTTTTTTTTTTTTTTTTTTTTTTTTTTTTTTTTTGTCGGTAAAAGTCTTGCCTGTCACTCCCCTGGTAAGTGGTGTCTTTGTGTATAGAGCCTTCTGCGCGTATATTTTCTTAGGATCGAGAGGGTAGTGGAACTGCGTAGATTTCTCTGGTGGACACAGTAGAATCATTAACTTAGCCTGCAATGGCGTCGAAAGTCATGCAACGCGAATGGCGTTTTAGTGGATCCTTAAACAAAATATACCCTTATGGAGCTCAATAATGGAAAGTCAGTTGGATAAACTAGGCATGAATCTCAAAAGCGACGAGTACTGGACTGGACTTCGACAACAATCTATCGCCCGTCGAGACGAAATCAAAGTGAGCAGTATTTACCTGAAGTACATGGTAATTTGACACAATTGAGTTTCTTGTCTTCACGCACGCAATGAAATAGGAAGAGGTTTTCGCCTCTAAGAGCAAATATGTTGTTTGTTTCAATAAAATTTTCGCTGGAAAAGGATTCTGTGGTATTTTCTGCCTGCCTTTGTGAATTATAATATCATGTTGTGTATTGAATTTTCGAGCTTAAGGTTCAAATGTGATATGGGAGAAGTTTTTTAGTATTGCTCTGTAAGCAGGAAGGGTTCACAGGGTTCACAGGCCTGTTGGAAGCGTGCTTGAGTTTCAACAAAATGAGCCCCAAAATCAGTGAAAAAACTGTGACGCAGATGAATAATAAAGTAGCTGCTATTTCCAAAATGATGGAATTACCTGGTGATAAATAACGTCGTACGCGTCTTGGAGAGTAAATTTTGACTTTGCATAAACAAGAGTTGGGCGATTGTGATCTTTGTTTTGACTTCGCTCATTTCATTGTCAAACTTTATAACACTTGACAGAAAAAGAAACTTACAAAAACCCGGTATCTTGCCATCATTTGACACAGATGCTTCACTGTTTGGCGAGTAAACATGCCGCGGTAACTTAATCACGGCGCCCGCTGAATTCCGGCCATGTCACTTTCGATTTTGCAATTTACTTGAACGTAGCAAAAATCTCCCAAAATGTTTGTCGCTGATCGTAACTTTTATATTCTATATTCACGGTTCAAAATTAATGTTGTTTTCATGTCGTAAAAATATTTATTCTCGATCGACCGTCCGGGAAACTTCCTTCTGCTCTTTCTGAAAAACTGTGTATCAATATTTATTTGCTTTTTCATCAATATTTGTTTTGCATAAAGCAAGCTAACAGAATCTGTACTTGCTGAGTTCGCATTTGTTAGCGTTAATAGTATTTTCGGTCAGATGTTTCTGTTTTTTGAGGGGTTTATTGTTTGGTCTCCCATCCCAACACTAACCCCGCGAAACAGGGCTTGACTTCAGTGAAGTTTAGTATTACAAAGCTTTCGGATGCTCATAGGGCACACTTGTGGTGAAAAGAAGTTGTGAGGGAACTTGAAAATTATCAAACATGTCAGCCCAGAAGCCAATGTTTCTCGCTTCTCTTTTATTTGTTATTCTTCAGAGACTGGAATGCTGTATTTCAATACCACACAATTCAGTGCCTTCTGATTTTTTTCTGTAGCACGTACCACAGGCAAGCCAGTGTATGCTTCACAGAAGCTCCAAAAAATGCGTATCATCATTTGCCTTTCTTTTTTTCTAGTTCGTTTTTATTAAGTATAGTTGCGTTTTCACATTCAGCAAATGGACTGACAATCTTAACGCAGCAGTAATATTTAGTTTAAATAAAAGGCTGTTTTTTTGTGAATAGAGAGTTTCCGTTGACAGCGGTGAGAATTTTGGCGGGAAAAAACTTTTTTTTTCGAAAGTAAACGCTAAAAATACATGTATAGGCTCCCAAAATTGTTATTTCTTTAATTTTTATTTTATGCGTGCGCATTTAAGATTTTGCTGTCTCCTCTTGAGTGGTCGAGGCAAACTGTTTACGTGCGAAAAAGTTGTCTCACCTGCCAGGGTTACCTACCTGCAGAGGTGAGACAACTCGCCTCCCCGAGTTGTCTCGCCCACCCGAGTTGTCTCGCCCACCCGAGTTGTCTCGCCCACCTCATGTAAACGGTTCATATAATTTTTTAAACAAATGAGTGGGAAAATATCTCGCCAAAGGTAACTCGGTGGGTGGGTTTCCTCGGGTACCCGAGACCGTATAAACAGGCTCTTAGGCCCCGTCCGCATGTATTCGGAATTTTTTTTTCGAATTCAAATATATCTGCGTCCACACGTGGCGCATTTCAATCGTTTTCGAATCTTTTTCACTGTTCACACGTATCCGGAGACACTCTAGTGCCCAGTGCTTTTGACAAAGATTTTGCTCGTTGAGCTTGCGCGCAAAATCGTATATTGGCGCCATTTTCTTTGTTTTGCTAACTTGCTGTGAAGAATTAAAGAAGTTGAAGTGAACTCGGAAATAATCAACATGTCAGCCACGATGCCAACGTTTATCGATTTCATTTGATTTTCTTCAGTCTTTCTGGGTTTAGTATTCACTAGCAACCACATGTTCTCTCAGGGGGCTATTTACATGTACGTTGTCCCAGTGTAGTGTAGTTATTTTGTCAACTTACCTCAGTTTAATCAAACAGATCGCACCTACTCATTATTCAGAGTCTAGCCAAGGGCAAAGTATTTCAATCCTGTCACATAGTGATACTAGCTACTCGGCGCTTATCTCAAGAAGTACATGCTCGTATCCTCAAACTTGCGGGCAAGATTTCCGTCCTCAAAGATTGTTTCTCTAGTACCCTTCTCCTTTCCTTACAAAGCGACTGTTGAACACACTTCAATAATCCGAGATTACTTCAAGTATTATATTTCATCACCAGTACGGAGGGAGGGCATAATTGCAGATTGCAGATTAGGGTCTGTGTCAAGTTACATTCTTAAAAATCGTTGCTGCATTTGTAGTATACGTATGTGCCAGTTTGCCATCATAGCTTTCACTTCCTGTCTTGGACAGATATATTACCTAACCTATGTATGTCAAGACACTTAACCAAACAAAATATCCCTGATATTTTTACTACAGTACTGGGAGTAACTCAACACTCCTCTTTGTAACAGACACACCTTTTGGTTGAATAATTATGTAATTGAACAATGAATAAATGTGAACAACCTCGTTCTCAACTTTCTGTTCTCCCGCTCCTGGGGAAATGAAGAAGAGAAACCCTGGGAACGTAGCCTGCGAACGCAGACCGCCGGAAATACGTATGCATTCGCAGGCTACTGGTAACGAGGCTCAACATTTTCATTTTGCAAGTGTCCGCAGAGGCTCAAGAAGGTGAATCCGCCGAGCGAGGTACAGGCGGGCGTAAGAAAAGTTAGGCGGCGAGAGAGGCCCGCTGCCGCTCCATCGATCTATCGTTTCTTGCGCCTGCACTCACCTTGCACAGCGGACACATCCTAACGCCTTACCGATCACAGCCGATCACCTCACCGATAACCGAACCTCTGCAGAGGAGAGAGAGGTTCAGGGACTCATAGCCACTTTAAAAACTTCGGGTGGTCTCGCCCACCCGGGAAATTTTTGCCCAAATTACAACGGCATGCGCTACAGCGTCTCTCCAAAGTAAACTGAAATCTCCGATTAATCCGATATCTTGGGAAAACGGCTAGCCTCCAGAGTTTAACAGAAACGAAGCGCATCGATTACAAACATACTTGAAAATTGCGATTTCAGTGATGGCTACTCATTTCAACAGCTTTAATCGTCTTGGAGAAATTTTAACGATGTTGTGTTGACTTTAGGTGCGTAAGCTTGATTTCTTTGATGAAATTCCTTTTCCTCAGAGCGAAACTTTATTGTTGAACGTGTTTACAACAGGATACTGTAATAGCAAAGAGCTACAGATCACTACCTATATTGCAGAATGGAAGACTTCAAAATGCTAGAAACTTTTGTCTGTCTTGGTGTCGCAACGGTTTGCGGCACCAGCCAATGAAAATGTTTGTTTAACCTCATGTGATACCGAAAACGAGACAAGTTGCAAGAAATGTTCTCTAGTGTAACACCTATCACGCAACTTGTTTCGTGATGTGCGAACTTTTGTCGCATCAAAATTGAGAGACAAGTTGCAGGAAAAATTGCCTAGTGTAACAGAGGCGTTAAATTCCATCGTAATGCGCCCAGCAAGCGAAGTAGAAAACAATTGATAATCTGGCTGCCCGTAGGTCTTTGGCCTAGTGAGAAAGGACTTCATGTACATGGCTCCTCATAATCGACGTAATCATAAAAGTTACAATTTCCTCGATTATGACTGGTTTAAAAAACTCTTACTTTCCACTTAATCACTTGCCAAGTTTTTATCGAACAGGGGCCCAGTTGCTCGAAGCCTGGTTAGCATTAACCGTTGGTTAAGAGGTATCAAAACCTGTAGGTTTCCATGGTATTTAACGCTGGTTAGCGCTGACCATGCTTCGAGCAACCCGGGCCAGTTTGTTATCAGATAGTTTGTTATCGGACAGTCCAATAAGCCAATCATATTCAAAGTTGTAGTTTAAATCTACCAATCACAACCTTGGTTTCAATCACCATGTGGCTCCTGTTTACCCTTTCTTTTTTTCAGAGCGACATAAAACAAATTTACGCCTCCTTTGTCAGTCTTTTAATGCAAATTGTCCCTTCTTTCATATCTTTGCTCTTCTTCTTTTCTCGGAAATTGTAAGTTTTATGATTAATTGGTAAGAGGACTTCGTGTCGTCGAATTCGGTCTGTAATCATACTCGTGATAAAACAAATCGGACGACCGCGCACCGGGGGTCCGATTTTGTTATCACTCGTATGATTACAGACTCCACTCAGTCCTCTCACCATTACTTAGTATATACCACACAAGTGAAATTGTGCTCTCCGCGCACGCTGATTGGCTAAACTCGGAGGTGATTATCCAAGTACTATCCACCTCCACTTCGCTGAATAATTGTTAATTAGTACGCACAGATGTGACTAGTGCTTTTCGCGCGCACTTCTTGGAAAGCTCGGAGGTAAGTTATTCACCTCCGAAAAGTCGAATGGTAATGAATTTTTATAGCGCATTTTTTATTGACATATTCAAGCAAGGGGTCTATGGGTGAGATCGAACATCAGCATATACTAGTAGGTGCCGCTGGCAGCCGCTATCAGTCCATTAGCGATCTCACCCAGCACATTAATGAATGAAACGAGGCCTGACCACAACACCGGGAGCTCCATTCCCTACTCTTTACAAATAGTGTGTGGGTTCTTTTACGTCCCACTGGGTTGTGAATATTGAAGGAATGTGAGACGGGGCCTACGGTTTTACAGTCCTTATCCGAGAAGACTTAAAAGTCTTAGGGCCGATTTACACGGTACGACTTTGTCGCATGCGACAACGGCTTACGACAGGCCCACGACATGATTACGATTGTTGTGTACGTCAGAAAAAATGTCGCAGCATTTTAAAACATGTTTTAAAACGCTGCGACAATCGTAAGTCGTGTCGTATGCCTGTCGTGAGCTTGTCGCATGCGACAAAATCGTATCGTGAAAAATCGGCCCTTAACCATTTGCGGATGTCAATTACAAAGGAGGCACCTTCTCCTCAGTTATTTTAAGACCCTGAGTGTTGGTCCGGCCGGAGTCCAACTCACGACCTCCCGCATGGCAGCCCGATGCTCAACCAACTAAGCCATCGTTCCGCGGTCGAAGAGAAACAAGATGGCTTTCCGGAGAGTGAATTTCAAAAAAGGAATTTTCTGGTCCACTAGTTATTCAGCTTGAGTGGTATACACTAATGTTGACCTCATCGTCGGTGAAATTGGTGGATAAAAGGAACCTTTAGATCGGAGGATAAGAACGACTACAAGTGCGAGCTTTCCGTACTGCGCATGCGCATAAGGGTTGGAGGCTGAAGAGGCCGACATTTCTCGAAGTGCGCGTGCTCAGAACGGAAAACTCGTACTCGTCCTCCGATCTAAAGGTCCCTAACATGTTAGAATAAAATGACGATTGATTGATTAATAATATATAGAGTGGTGGTAGATATCCACCACTACTCAACTCCAGGTCAGTGAATAATTCTGTTTTCTTTTCTCTCAGCTTCTCAGCGGTCCGGAATCCTAAATCCTTGAATCTGATGGCTAATTGCGTGCGCTCCAGCGGTCCTGATTTTCCCATCCGGACCCCGAGTACGGATCTCGGAGCGCTCCGAAATTTCCAACTTTAGCAACTTTTGAAGCTTTTTGTAACAGCATAAAAGAGGCGTAAACACGTAAAAATGTAAATGTGAAGGTGTGAACAAAATGTGAACTTGCGTTGCTTTGATTTGAAGGTCATTACTCAACTTTATTTCAATTAAGCCGTGCGCTTCTTTTTCGTTAACGTCAATTTCTGTCACGTAACGGACATTTTATAGCGTCGCTATTTTTCGGGGGAGAGAAACGACCGCCGGAAATACGTCTGCGTTCGCAGGCTAGACATTTTAGGCCCTTTCACAACAATCCCGTAGAAAAAATAAACATGTTATTTGCCGCCCTAGGTCGGTCCATATTGGGAAAAACTGTGCCCTCGGTCTTGAGTGTACGGCCTCGGGCCATACTCGAGACCGAGGGCACAGTTTTTCCCAATACGGACCTCTCGGCAAGCAAATAGCATATACTTACTAAGTGGACGAGACATATCAAGCCCTCACTGTCTCTTTTCTGGTGCGAATAGGACTTGTGACCTGTAAAAACCAGCCGCAGCGCTAATTCCACAATTTCGGCTTCTTTGGATTTACGGCCTGTGGCTTTCAAATATATTCTACGGGACTCACCACAACAGCAAACGTTTTGGAGTCAGTGGAAGTGAAACGATGCATTTTTTTCTAGAACGTTCGGGATCTAGTAACGAATAACACTACTGTCAAATCCCTTACAAAGTACAACTAAAAAAAATCGTTTTCTTTCAGACAAACCATTCTTTGGATGCATTCTCTGTACTCTTCCTTTAAAAGACTTTTGAAAAAAATTTTGAAGACGAAGCAACAGCATGTTCAAATCAATGTTGAAATCCCCCTCGGCGGCCATAATTTGATACCGGAAGTATGATTTGCAACTCTGTAACCAATCGGAACGAGGCCCCAAGAGATCTATCGATTTACGACCAATAAGAGAAAGAGAAAAAAAATCCAGAATCTGGCTTTTTTACATATAATCCGTCAAGTAAATGTATCATGCCCTCCTTCCCGATATGAAACGTGGGGAGAAGGGGTATGATTTTCATAAAGGGATAATAGGGAGAGGGCATGATCTCAGGCTAGATTTCAGGCTATATTTTATTCGGTTCTGAAATGCGTTCCTTGAGAACAACCATTCCTTATTCCTGGCCTCGTATCTTCATAAAGATGACCTTCCAAAGCACAAGACTGTACTATCACCTCCCTATTTCTTCATTTGAAAACATCTTTAAGGCCAGCCTTACAGAATGAAGGGATCGCATTTCGAGATTTTTGAGAAACGCATGAGTGAACTCTTTGGGCAACACTATTATGGGGTTTAAAATCTCGGCATAATATTATGGAAATGTACGATTTGCAGGTGTGAAACAGGTTTCCGAATAGATAACAAAGGGCAAAAAAGTAATTTATTCTACTGTGTCCTGGCCGTTTCACACATGCACAATTACACGCAAACATATTTCAATTTTTTTAACGTACATCTACCGCACTTGCTTTTACTCTGGAAAAGAGACGTCATTTCCAATGAAACTTAACTTCAGATCTTTGAAAGTCGTGACTACATTTTTGCTGAACTTCGCCAAGACGTCGTGACGATATTTTAAGTCAACTACCTGGAGTGGTACGGTTAAATGGAATTCAATGAAAGATGACGGAGAAGTTTGCAAGTACCCGATGGTTTTGGCAGTCGACTTGGGCTGGTTTAAAGCTAACGCACTGTCATCGGTCGGCAATCTACTGCAGTACACAAAGCGACTGAGGCAACGTCCCACTGACAACGAAAAACCCCGGGAAAGAAACCTTATTCATGGTTTTCAATGGGCCCGTCAGTCTGGTGAGTGAAGCGTTCTTTAGGAGCTTCCGTAGAACAATACGAATGCATGAAAAAGTACACCGGTTTCCCAAGTAAATTCTGTTGCCAATGATATTTAAGGATTACGCACTTTACGCTCCAGAAACCTCATATCTTCTGTCTTCAAAATAAAGATCAACGTCAAAATACGTTTTTACTATCAAGCTACGACGGCATTGTAAATACTCAATAACATAAGTAACAATATTTACCTTCAAAGAAGGCATAGTATTTGCGACCGTCCCTTGCACCGCTCGCTAATAAGAGATGGAGATATGCGACCGGGCGGTAGCGTGTACGTGACTAAAGGTTAAGGGGGGGGGGGGGGGGGGGGGGGGGGGGGGGGGGGGGGGTGGGGGGAGGGGGGGGGGGGGGGGGGGGGGGGGGGGGGGGGGGGGGTGGGGGGGGGGGGGGGGGGGGGGGCGGGAGGAGGGAGCGAACAGCGCGGAGTGCGTAACGAGGATACAGCGCGCGAAAGGAAGAGTCATGCCACGCTGCCGACATCCACAGGATTCTAACGCGAACTGGGCCGAATGATATGGGGAGCTCTTATTTATACTCGCACTGCAAGGGACTGGCGCGAATAGCATGGTATTTGCGACAGTCCCTTTCACGCTCGCTAATAAGAGATGGAGATATGCTCCCGCGCAAGCAGACGAACGTTAAACACGGCCTTAACAGCCTAGGAGTCAGCCAATACTTAACCTCACACCTATCAGGTCCCACACTTAAACTAGAAAAGAAAACTCCAGACCATCCAAGACTTAAACTAAGGCGAAGAGCCAGTGGGAAAGGCGACAGTGAAACGGCGGAGACTGTTCAAGTCAGTGTAAGAAACAGCTAGAACTTGGGCAGAAGGGTCGTGACGGGATAATAAGTCTGAAGGACCTCCAGAACGTAAAACTTGAGCAAGTTTCAAATAATGAGATGCCGTAGGAGCTTGGCGCCAATCGACATGCTCCATAACGTCTGCGAGCTGGTTACCCGAAAGGGCTAAGGTGATGGCCAAGCCTGCTCTAAAGCTGTGCAAGGTTTCTCCGTCGTAAATGTCTGCCTCTTGCAGATAGCCACGGAGTCGTGACTGCAAAGTGGCTGAAAAAACCGAAAAGAGAGCTCGAATAAAAAATATCTACAGGCTACCAGCCCTCGAGTGGGACAGCGAAAAAGGCAAAACAAAACAAAACTCAACGGATAACGTAAGCACACAAGGGAGATTAAATAAAAATGGCGAAGAAGACGTGAAAGGACCCACCCAAGGGATGGCAGCCTGAGCGTCAGTAATCCGACTAGGGCATTAGACACCCTTTCAGGCTACCATTGGAAGGGATATGAAACAATTTGGGAGGACGCGCAACTGAAAACACGAATGAATGGGAAATACCGACATAAATCATTATGAACAAATTAAATAAACAAATTCGGGAGACGAGACACGCAAATGGAAAAACACGTGAAAATAAAGAATGGGTGTCCAGGGAATAGGACTAAACAATGGATAAAAAATGCGGCAAAGCTGGAAAAAAAAAAACCTTGAAAACAACAAGGCGAAATAAAAACGAGGCATAAACTTGAAGTGGCGAGAAAAGCCCTACAGAAAGCCATTGTTTGAGAGGCAAAAGATGATTGTAAACACAAGCTAACAAAGCCCGCAAAGCAATGGGAAGGGCAGCGAAAAAGCCCACTAAACAAAAAACCCGTTGCGAGGGAAAAAATGCGGGAAAAACACTATAAAGCGTAAAAGAAAAACAAAACAAAGAAAGCATACAAAATTGAAGGGCAGGGATCGAAATGAAAGCACCTCGGAAACGGAAAGCTTGGAGAGCGTAAAAGAAACACTAAAATCACTGTAAAAGCCAATAATTGCATAAGCGAACAAAAAGTCCCAAGGAAAATAAAATTGCACTGTTTTAAGGGCGAAACATACTGATAAAATGAACAAACTTGAGTGAAGGACGGGGGAGCTAAAGAGAGAAGCACTGCACAAAACGGGCGATAGCGAGGCGAAGCACACAAAACATGACAAATAAAACGTGCGCAAACTGGGAAAGAGAGCCGAAGGGAGATTAAAAGCACTACACAAACCCGGCGTTTGAGAGGCGAAGCACACAAACATAAGAAACAAAAACGTGTGCAAAGCGGGTAAGGGAGCGGAAGGGAAATGAAAGACACTATACAAACCCGGTGTTTGTGAGGCGAAGGACACAATAGACGACAAATAAAACGTGTGCAAACTGGGTAAGGGAGCCGAAGGGAAAATGGAACCACTACACAAACCCGGTGTCTGCGAGGCGAAGCACACAAAAACACGACAAATAAAACGTGTGCAAACTGGGTATGGGAGCCGAAGGGAAATTAAAGCACTACATAAACCCGGTGTCTGTGAGGCGAAGCACACAAAACATGACAAACAAAACGTATGCAAACTGGGTAAGGGAGCCGAAGGGAAATAAAAGGCACTACACAAACCCGGCGTTTGTGAGGCAAAGCACACAAAACATGACCAATAAACGTGTGCAAACTGGGTAAGGGAGCCGAAGGGAGATAAAAGGCACTACACAAACCCGGTGGTGGGAGGCGAAGCACACAAAAACATGACAAATAAGCTTAAAACGTGTGGAAACTGGGTAAGG